>NW_016107446.1:2109737-2132072 GCF_001604975.1 Cebus imitator
GCTCACTGCAACCTCTGCCTCCTGGGTTCAAGCGATTCTCCTGCCTCAATCTCCTGAGTAGATGGAATTACATGTGCCAACCATCATGCCTGGCTAATTCTCATATTTTTAGTAGCGATGGGGTTTCACCATATTGGCTAGGCTGGTCTTGAACTCCTGACCTCAGGTGATCTGTCCACCTTGGCCTCCCAAAATGCTGGGATTATAGGTGTGAGTCATCAAGCCCAGCCGACAAAAACATTTTTTCCACTGAATCTGTAACATTCAAAGCTACAGCACTGGGAAAATATTCCATTTCTCTTATTTATGCTGAAGGATTTATAAACTGTTGAATAGTTTGTAAAATATAAACCCAATGTGGACACAGTGGTCCCTGCTTATCCATGGTTTCATTTTCTATGCTTTCAGTTACCTTTAGTCAACTGTGGTTTAAAAATGTTAAATTAAAAAAAAATCCCAGAAATAAGGAACTCATGTTTTAAATTGTACACCGCTCCGAGTAACATGGTGAAAGCTCACAATGTCCCACTTCAGACATGAATCATCCTTTGTCCAGTGTATCAAACTATCTAAGCTACCTGCCCATTAGTCACTTAGTAGCTGTCTCACTTATCAGATCAGTCGACTGTCACAGTGTCACAGTGCTTGTATTCAAGTATCTCTTATTGTATTTAATAATGGCCCCAAAGTGGGAGAGTTGTGATGCTGGCATATTGTTATAATTGCTCTATTTTCTTATTAGCTATTGTTAATCTATAACCATGCCTAATTCATAAATCAAACTTTATCATAGGTATGTATGTATAGAAAAAACATATATAGTATATATGTCCATATACTATACTATGATACACACACACACACACACACACACACACACACACACACTCCTGAAACCCTATATGTAATATAGGGTTTAGTACTATTCACAGCTTCAGGCATCTGCTGAGGGTCTTGGAATGTATCCCTTATAGGTAAAGGGGGACTACTGTATAGCCTTTCTGACACATGATTAAATTTCATCAACTATTGCTGTGATTATGTTCAAAGAAATGGTATAAGGTTTTTAAATTAACTGGGTTTCACTATTCAATGAAAATCTGTATTTGGGGATATAAGGACTATCTATGATTTCTATTTTTTTTTTCTTTTGAGCCATTAACAAAAAACTTAAAACTTTACTAACAGGGTTTAAATGATATACATTCAGATTTGGAAAACCATAAAGACTTGCTTAAAAAAGGGAATGCCACATCCTCCTCATGGTCACCTCTCATTTGGGGGATGGCCTGTGGAGGGCTGCCTTACTTGCCACACATGAGCCACCTGGAATGGTGTCACCAGTCACAAGTACTGTACTGTTCATCCTGACAAGGAGACCCTGTATATAATCCAATTATCTACATATTGATAATCGAACAAGGGTGGCTCTGTGTTATACACTCCCTGTAACTCAGCAGGAGAATTCAGTCTCTCAATCCGGTATGTTTCACAATGGAATAGAGTCTTTTCACCAGGCCTGTGGAATTAGGAAGGCAATAAGATAATAAAAATCATCATCAGGTTTTCCTGTTTGGTATAAATTGAAGATATAAGCATACTATTTCTATGAATGTGTTGACCAAAATCTGGTAGCCATTTCTTCCCCAGGCCATGCTGACTGATGCTGTTGTCAGTACTTGTGGATTATGGTGGACTGCCTGTCATCAGCGTTGCTCACTAATACTTCCTATTCTCCTCCTTCTTTGAACATGGAAGGATTAAACTTTCCTCTCTCCTAAAAGTTAGGTCTGGCCAGGTAACTAGTCTTGGTCAATGAATGTGAAACTGATGTGTGGCACTTCTGGGTGGAATCTTTAAGAGCTAGCACAGAATTAGCCACATTCCACATTCCCTGCTCTGCTGATTACAGAAGTACCTCTGTTAAAAAGCGCCTCTTGAGGAGAGATGTGGACATGGGTTTGGGTTAAAAACATAGCTGTCACCATTTCTATGAAGGGATCAGGATTCCTGAAGGCCTGGATATTCTATATAGGAGATGGAATTTTGCCTCTGGAACTTATGTTTTTCTAGGTGCAACTCATCGAATTGGTTGAGTTCTTAATTTCATATTTCTAGAAATACAGCACCACATTGATGACAAAGTATCTGTCAACCAGCCTGGTCAATAACACTGACAATATATCAAGCACATGTACTAAGTTCATAAAATTATTGCCAATATAAGTTACAGAAAAAAACCAACTCTCTCAAAACCTTCCTATAAAAGCAGAAAATATTATGTCTTATTAAGCAGGTGCATTTTTAAAATGTTTATTAGAAAAGTTTCAATAAGTCAGAAATAAATGGGGCATATAGAAACTTTATGAAAGCTGATGTCAAAATATAAACTATAATTTATTTCAAAATTTCAGAGTACTTGATGAAAAGACTAAACTTTGAGACATTGTAAAAATAAAGAATGGAATAATATATATGTGTATACGCATATATTATATGCACACATACAGACACATAAACACATATGTATGTATATGTGTGTGAATGTGTGTCTATGTGTGTATGTATATAAATATATTTATATACATACTTATTTCCTCACACATGGACTTTCTTGTACTTCCTTCTGAGAAACAGAACTATTTATCATTCCTGCTCTTTTTAAATTTTGACATTTGGTTAACATCTGTGATATCTTCATAAATAATTTCTCAAGTTTTTTCATCTATATGAAAATTTCTGAAGCACATCTTTTGAGTTCTTGGATTTGACAAATTCTCCACTTTATTATAATAATGGTTTGAAAACATCAGGGGGCAACTGTGGGTCAACCAGACCTGCATTGTGTTTTCTCTTGTAACAATTTTTAGTTTTCAAACGGCTTTGAAATAAATCTTGCTATGTAATACAACTGTATGTCTTCGTATATTCACACATACATATTTTAAATGATTTTGGTAGCTATGAAATTCAAGTCTATAAGTCTTATTTTAATAATTAAATAAAATATATTTGAGCAATATTTAACATACTCAGAATACTATGAAAGGTATTGTGGGGAATAAAGGTATTAATATTTATAAACTCAAGAAACTATTTGATAATTCAATGTTTTTGGTGAAAAGTGAGTAATAAAGATGTATGGGATGTCATGTTTTAAAATAGTCTTTTGGATCTTGAAATGAAAGGCACTTAGAACTTTATGATTAAAAGTGAAATTGGCTATGTAAAATCAATTGTGGAATAAAACAGGGAAGTACGTAGGCCATCTAGGATTTTATACTCGCATTACCTCTGCCTCCTACTCTGTCCATGCCCTTGCTTCCTCTCTACACTGGTATAGAAAAGGAGTCTCTCAAAAGTACAAAAATTAAGAAAAATTCAGCAAGAATTTGCTGTCTGAAAATGCAGTGTAAATGAGATTGACTGTTTAAGACTTTTTAAAATTGATTTTTAGTGTGTTTTCTCTCAGGCCTCTTTTCTTCTCCCTTCTGGCCACAGTGTGATCTGAATTTAAATCAAAGCTCAATTAGGCTAAAGTGAATTAGAATAACTTAGATTTTAATTTGTTCAACACAGGCTGATTTTTAAGTGTCATTTCACTTACCTGATTTCTTGCTATAGACAATGGGATATTTTGACTTTAATTACATACACGTACTTAAAGCACCAAATTGTCATTAAAGTGGGCCTATTAAACAGTTGCTCTAATGATGTCACTGCTTTGTGTAAACGCTCCTGTGTTCCTTGTTTTGGGCTGACTTTTTTTTTTTTTTTTTTGAGACAGGGTCTTACTCTGTCACCCAGGCTGGAGTGCGGTGGTGCAACCATAGCTCACTAAAGCCTTGGGTTTCTGGGCTCAAGCAATCCTTTTACCTCAGCCTCCCAAGTATCTAGGACTACAGGCATGTGCCACCAGGCTTAGTTATTTTTAAAAAAATTTTTTGTAGAGATGGGGTCTTGCTATGTTGCCCAGGTTAGTCTTGCACTCCTGGCCTCAAGTGGTCCTCCCACATTAGCCTTCCAAAGCACTGAGATTACTGGTGTGAGCCACTGTATCTGACTTGAATTTTTTCCCCAACAAAATTGATATGTTGAAATCCTAATCCCCAGTAACTCAGAATATGACTGTTTTCAGACAGGGTCTCTAAAGAGTTAATTAAGTGGAAATGAAGTCTAGGATGGACCCTAATCTAATCTGACTGGTGTCTTTAAAAGAGGAGATTAGGACACACAGACACACAGAGAGGGAAAGCCATGTGAAGACACGGGGAGAGGGTGGCATCTACAAGTCAAGGAGAGAGACCTCAGGAAATACCAGCTTTGCCAACAGCCTGATCCCAGACTTCCATTCTCCAGAACTGAAAGAAAATAAATGTCTGTTGTTTAAGCCACATACTTCGTGGCACTTTGTTACAGCAACCCTGAGAAATTACTATATTGCATTTAGGAAAAAAATCAACAGAGCCATCCATAAACTGGCCTCTGCCCAACACTCATTTAATTTTCCTTTACTACCCTTTTCCTAAGCTTGCCGTAGCCACTTCACACATCCTGTAGCCACTTCAAACATCCCTGACACGTGTGTGAACTCTTCCTGGGCCTTTGCATATGTGTGCCTCTGCTTGAAGAAATGCTCTCATTTTTCTAGATGCAATGCGTATTGCAGTTCACCTTTCTGTGGAGGCTCCTTGCAACCCAACCTCGTGCTGATCACTCTTTCTTCTCAACTATTCTTGAACCTTGTAGGTACATGTAGTACTTCAATTATTCTGTGGTCTGAACTCTTGAAAGGCAACCGCATCCATTCTTGGGATCTATGAAATGAATAATGTTTGATGTGTGGATTATATACATATCATACATAGATTATGAAAACATTTTCATGGTTTTTGACAATTTTCTAACATTCTTCGATTGGGCCTGATTTGGTTGTGTGTGAGCTTAGAATACCAGAATATTTATGCAATCATTAGGCTCAGTGATATTATCAAACTACTTCAAATAGTTGTGGTAAGAAAAACAAGTTGTTGTAAGAGAAAGTGTTTCATTTGTGAGGCGTGCTCACAGTAGAGAGAAATTACTTGGCACATTAGTCAGGATTCTTGGTTGCAAGTGATAGAAACTGACTGGTCAGTTAATCAGAGAAGGAAGGATACTGAGTAGTTTACAGCAGCAATGAGAAGGCTCAAGAGCCTGTCTGAGGAAGCCGGGCAGATGAACAGAGCTGAGCTCCCTGCCCAGAGCAGTCTGGTGCAGATTTCATCAGGGCTCACATCTCAGTTGCCTCAGAGGCTCACCTAAGAAGCAGGATTTGAGTCCTGGGTAAGAGTGTCCAATTGATCCAGCCTTGGCTACCTGCCCACAGCCCAGGTTGCTGGTACGGCAGGAGCGAGAGGAAGCATCTGGTCTCTCTGCTTCTGGCCTGGGAGGGAGGGCTCTGCCTCCCATAAAGCCTCTTTATGAGGCATTCCTTCAAAACTAGAAGAGCATTTGAATCAAGGTAGCAGTCTTCCTCAAAAGAAAAGGTGAAATATTTCTACAGCTCCTCCCTTTTACCACTCAACACCTATGTAAACCTTTCTTCAATCCTTGTGGAAGAAAGTTCTCCTGCCTAAAATAATATAGCCCTTTCTTGTATGATTAAAGGTGCAGCACTCCTCAGTGGAATATGATTCAAGTTGTCGTCATTTACTTTAACCAACTCCATGTTCCTTGGGTAATACACAGTCTTCTAGAGCAATTGCCGTGCCCTCTCAATATCCTGCAATCTATGCTCTTAGTTTCAGTGTTAGTACTACCAGGACTACTGTACACCTATATACAATATAGGAAAGAAAAAGAAGATCACAAAAAAAATACTAACATAGCATGACCCAGCATGTAAGACAACATCAATGGAACTGCATTCCCCATAATGTATTCTTTGTTCCTTCTGCCTTCAGACAATAACTAAGCTGTTGTTTACCCATTGGGATAACTCAACTTTTCATTACCAACCAATATCAACCCTTGACATTCTATCCTGTATACGGTGGTAGCATTGGGCATGGTAGCGTAATGACTGAGAGAATCACCTGGGCTCCATTCACTTGCCTTCCTGTTGCCATTGCGTAAAAAACTTCAGTATTTCCTCCATAACTAGGACCTATGCCCCCCAAACACTGCAACTTCTCCTCCCTGCTTTTTTCTTTTTTTGGTGCCAAATGGTCTGAAAACACAAATGGCTACATAGTTGGAGACATTGTTGTGATCCTTACTAGAAGGGTTACTTCCACAGCTAGTAAACCTCCAAACAAGAAAAGTGCTGAAGAACAAATGTTTCATTAGGCCATAGGTCTAATCATGAGGCATGCCACCTTCATCCTTACCCTTAGATCCATGTATTTTGGCCAAGGGTCAGAAAGCACCACATGCTGACTGCTGGTTCAGTGGACATATTGCACCCACAGGATAGCATCCCAGCCTCACAAGATGTTTTCTCCCAGCTGGGGTGTTTTAAATATGTATTTAAGAATCTATTTACCGCCTATCTCTGGAGGATAGTACACCTGAAAAAACAAGTGAGTACCACAAACATTAAGGTAGCGCCTTTCTTTTGTTTATGAAATTAATTATTTGCCAGAAGCAATGTAATGTGGGGCAACATGACAGTGTATAGGATGTTTAGAAAGTCTGGGATAGTGATGCTGAAAGTACCGTGAATGCAAACCGAAGTACAAAGTTCATCTTAATTCAGATGAAGCAGAATGGCTGTGCTTCTCTGACGGAAGATGCTCGGTGCAGTCGCTGTGCCACCCAGAGTCTGGCTGTTCCCAGGGTATGGTAACTATTACAATCTCAATTTGGTGGATGGTGCCAGCCATTTGGGCACTATGCAGTGGGAATGGCAAAGTAGGTTGTGGAGAATTGCTTTTGACCCCATTCATTGCCTCCTTTCCGACAGTTTGGCCACTCTCTAGTATCCCACCATGCAAGTGATTGCTGTCTGGAGGCAGATGCTGACCCACAGTGACAAAGTAGGATGTCTCATCTAGCCTGGGAGCAGCCCCAGAGAACACAGATATTCTGCTACTCTTGGACCATTCTGCTCACTGCAGGGAGGTTCCTCCCCTACTGACCTTTAGTGCCACTGCTGAGCTGTGGTGTCCTGCAGAGTCATCTCTTTCTTCCTAATCAATTGTTCCTCAGCAATGTCCCTTGAAGATAAAAGTGAAGCCTGAAGAAAAAGGAACAAGGTGATGAGATGAGCCTCTCTGGGACTGGTTGCTGTAGGCTTGCTAGACAATGGAGTACAAAGCTTCTCTAAGATGAAACTGACAATTCCCATGTCTTCAAGGGCTGCTCAAGTCACACTGATCCATGATGTATCAGTTGGGGATGCTTCAGGATGCAAACAACAGAGTATTCAACTCATAGTGACTTCAGCACATGGGGCTTTGCTTTTCTCTTGCACTCCTGTAGAAATAAGTCTGAGGGGAAGCAGGCTTAGTGACCCAGGACCAGCACCTTTGCAGTTATCTTTGCAGGGACTTCTTCTTTGGTCTTATTGGCCAAAACTGTGACCTGTGGCATCCTACCCAACCCTCATCTGTAGAAGTGGAGGGATATTTGATAACACAGCTCCTCCAGTCCTGTTAACACAGACATGGGGATAAGGGTTTGAACACATAGGAAAATTGGTTTGACAGCCAATAGCGTCTACAGCACCTGGTGATATAGTCAGACGCTAAGTCTCCACAGACTAGTTGCAAACTAAGAAATGTTCTCTCAAAGGAAAGGTAATTCCTGGTGATGAGAATGTGGAGCCTCTCATTCTCCACTGGGGCTCACTGCAGGCTTCAGACAGCAGCCAAGCTGTTTGGGTACTTTGCCCTCAGTTGGCTCTACCAGTCTGTAAGTTGATGAACCCAGCTGCTTTTACTGCAGCTGCATCACTTGAAAGCTGCTTTTTCCTCTGGGTACCAATCAAGACTGGAAGTAATTTAGAAAAACAGTAAGTGAATCAAAATGGGTCACCCAAAAGTTATGGAATATATTGCTATTGCATCCAAAGTCCAATATGCCTTCTTCTTGGAGGTGGGGAGCTCTAGGTTTAGCTGCTTGTCTTTTGTCTGGGAGGGGTATCCCGATGTGCCCCAGGACACTAGACCTCAGTGCTTTATCAGGGTAAGCCCTACATGTTCATGGTGTTCATCTCCCTCCCTCTGGCAGCTTGCCTCTCCCAGTGATTTAGGATGTGTGCACAGGTTCCTACTTGGCAGGACCAGAGTGTGATTTCATTGCCCTAACAGGTTTATGGGCTTTTCAGTTTTCCTTTCTACTCCCAGGTACTGAAAATAACAATTCCAAGTATGGAATTGTTCCTATTCTCCTAGAAGAATAGGAACCTGGAACTAGGAACTAGGAGAACAATCTCAGGAGGAGTTATGATTGACATCTCAACAACTGCCAAGGGAACTCGGACTATACTGCATGTATTAACGAATGTCCATGACATCCCTACTCTGACCCATGGATAGCAGCAGTGATCTAGGTCTCAGAAATCAGCAATTTTCTTGCAACTTTGTTGAGACACATTTTACACATCATATAATTCGCCCAGTTCAAGTGTGCAATTCAATGATTAGTAAAGTTACCAAGCTGTGGAGCTATCACTATTATCAATTTTAGAACATTTTCATCAGTTCAGTAAAGTCTCTCTGGCATACAGGTAAAAGAGATCTTATTGGACTGATGAAAATATTATTAAACAGACTTTGAAAAAAACATTTTAAAACAATTGCATTATATTCCATTGTATCAATTAATTGTCATAATCTACTTAACCAGGACTACCACTTAGATTGTTTAATGTCTTGTACAATATACATAAATATATGATGAACTTCACAGGTGGTATTTTCATGCATTTCTCAGCATAGATCTAGAATACATTTCTGAAAGTGGAAATAGTAGATTAATATTTTTAAGGCAAAAGAAAATTCAGAAATTATAAAAATCACTAGAGTCTGAATGAAGATAAAAATAGTGGAAGGGCCTTTCCTAATTCTGCAGTTGGCAAAAATGTCAGGGGAACAATTATTTCCAGTGACGGCTGACACCTACCACGATAAAGAAGATGCAGCCTTGTCCCTATAGGCCCTAAAGTGTCCCTTTGTAGTCCCTGGAGCTTCCCTCTGTGCCTGCATCTCTCCTGCCAGAAAAACAATTCCTTAGAAACTGCCTGTTAAAATTTAAAATCTGACTCTTCCTGAAATTTTAAAGCGGAAAGTCACATAATAATCTAAGGTCTGGGCCCAAATGGGCAGCTGTGATTTCTTTTCCTCACTCTCTGCCCCCCACTTTTATTCTTTTGGTGTGTGTATAGTATTCTGTTTTCAGAAAGCTAGGCCATAGAGACTGTCTCCTGAACTGCTTTCAGTTGGATGTGGCCACACCCGGGGCAAAGAGCAGCACTCCAGTGTGTAAGGCAAACATTCATCACCTGTCATGAGCCTTCACATTAGTAAATCTGAGAAAACACATTTCAGTTTCTCACCCTGAGTCAAGGAAGCACCAGGGCTGAAATTGAGACCCTGCAATTCACAAGTTGCCTCCAAACTACTAACTTATCATCCTCATTTTATAGCATTTTGCCACCACCACACCCAAGAGGATAGCTTTGACAAGTCTTTAAGTCTTCTCTTCTAAAAGAATCAAGTCCATAGCACACGCGCGCGCGCACACACACACTCACACACACACACACACACAAATTTAAATGACAGTTATTATTTCAATAGGCATTTTTCTTGTACTTTACTATTTTCCAGAAAATTCTTAATTAGACTCTAAATAGCTTTGCACTCAAGGCAATAAATTCTCAGTCACTGTTGAAGGACTCCAACCAGGTTTCACTATCTGAGTACAAGTGTCTTGTTTAACCTCCTCCTCAAATAAGAAGAGAGAGAACAACCTTTTGTTTTCCAGGCTTTTGAAGGAGTCACGGAAATTCTGGGAACTGAAGGAGTTTGAATGTGTCCCAGCAAGGATAATTCGGAGTGTCTGGGGATATCTGGTTCCCAGCAGCATCACCATGCTCTGCAAGCTGAACTCAGGCTCCACCGAGGCTCTGGGTCCTAGGCCTCCTTTTGCCTCCTATTACTCATTGATAGAGGGTAAATACAAATGAACAAAAGACAAGGCTAGAAGGCAACTGTGATATCAGAAGTCATTGGTATGAGCTCATGGTATTTTTAACACATTTACAAAAATATAAAAATAAATATGATAGCTTATTTTATATTATGTTATTTTACTGCATATTATTTTGTTTTAAATTGTAATTAAAAATAAATGTATCTCCATAAAGAGAAACAGCAGACACTGGGGCCTACTGGAGGATGAAGGGTGGGAGGAGGGAGAAGATTAGGAAAAATAACTAATGGGTGCTAGACTTAATACCTGGGTGATGAAATAATCTGCACAACAAACTCCTATGACATGAGTTTACCCATATAACAAACCTGCACATGTATCCCTGAACTTAAAAGTTAAAAATAAAAATAATAATAAGTGTGTCTCAAGAGGAGGAGAAGATAATCCATGAGCTTGAGAAAATACTTGCAA
The DNA here is from genome assembly GCF_001604975.1 of Cebus imitator. Classification (NCBI taxonomy): domain Eukaryota; kingdom Metazoa; phylum Chordata; class Mammalia; order Primates; family Cebidae; genus Cebus; species Cebus imitator. Next base: position 2,120,349 of record NW_016107446.1, read on the forward strand.
AAGACACATCTGATAAAAGACTGCTTTCCAAAATAACTCTTAAAGTTTAACAATAAGGAAACAATCTGATTGAAAAATAGGCAAAGGATCTAAATAGACACCTCACCAAAGAAGGTATACAGATGGCAAATGAGCATATGAAAAGATACTCAACATCATATTTCATTAGAAAGTTGCAAATTAAAACAGCAATGAAATAACACTACCCACCTTTTAGAATGTCCAAAATCCAGGACATTGACAACAGCAAATGTTGGTGAGGATGTGGAGCAACAGGAACTCTCATTCATTGTTGGTGGGAAGGGAAAATGGTGCAGCCATTTTGGAAAGTAGTTTGGCAGTTTCTTTCTAAAGTAAACATACACTTACCATAGGACCCAGAAATTATGCTTCTTGGTATTTACCCAAGGAAACTGAAAACTTATGTCCACACAAAAACCTAAGCACAGGTGTTTATAGCCACTTTATTCATAATTGCCTAGAGGAAGAACAGTCCAAAACTTGAAAGACGCTCAGATGTCTTTCAGTAGGTAAATAGATAAGTAAATGATAGAATATCAAAACAATAAAATATTAGTGCTAAAAGAGGATGAGCTATCAAGCTATGAAAGATTGTGGAGAAACCCAAAACGCATGTTGCTAAGTGAAAAAAGCCCACCTGAAAAGGCTACACACTTTTACATAATGTCAACTATATGACATTATATAGTCATATATATGTCTATATGACTATATAATGTCAATATGACATTATGTAAAAGGAAAATAGCTAAAAATATCTCTGGTTGCTAGAAATTGGGAGAGGCAGAGACAAGAGATAAATAGAGTGCAGAGGATTTTTTGGGCAATGAAACTACTCTGTATGATACTATCATGCTGGAAATTTTACGTTTTTAGAAAACCATAGAATACAAAAGGTTAAAACTGAACCCTAATGTAAGCTACTGACGTTGACTGATAATTATGCATCAATGTAGGTTTACTGCTTGTAACAATGTACTACTCTGGTGCGAGATGTAAATCATGGGGAAAATCACGCATGTGTGGGGACAGGAGAATGTGGGAAATATATAGTTTTCACTCAATTTTGCCATATGCCTAAAAGTGCTCTAGAGTCTGGAGTTCAAGTCTAGCCTGGCCAGCAGGGTGAAATCTTGTTCTACTAAAATATAAAAACTAGCCAGCCATGGTGGTAGTCATCTGTAATCCTAGCTACTAGGGAGCCTGAGGCAGGAGAATCACTTGAACCTAGGAGGCGAAGATTGCATTGAGCCAAGATCGTGCCATTGCACTCCAGTCTGGGTAACTAGAGTGAAACTCTCTCTCAAAAACTAAAATAAAATAAAAAAATAAAATAAAATAATTAAATTTAATTTAAAAAATAAAAGGTCACTATTAACATCACACCATGTAGAGATAAATACTATTAACAGATTGGTATATTTATTTTTATTTTATTAATATTATTATTTTATTGTACTTTAGGTTCTGGGGTACATGTGCAGATCATGCAGGACTGTTGCATAGGTGCATACATGGCAATGTGGTTTGATGCCTGCATTCCCCCATCACCTACATCTGGCATTTCTCCCCATGTTATCCCTCCCTGACCTCCCCACTCCTCCGCTGTCCCTCCATTGCCCCTTCCCAACAGACCCCAGTGTGTGATGTTCCCCTCCCTGTGTTCCTGTGTACTCATTGTTCAATATCCGCCTTTGAATGAGAACATGCAGTGTTTGATATTCTGTTCTTGTGTCAGTTTGCTGAGAATGATGGTTTCCAGACTCATACATGTCCCTACAAAGGACACAAACTCATTGTTTTTTTATGGGTGCATAATATTCCATGGTGTATGTGCCACATTTTCCTTGTCCAGTCTATTGTCGATGGGCATTTGTGTTGGTTCCAGGTCTTTGTTATTGTAAACAGTGCCACTATGAACATACGTGTACATGTGTCTTTGTAATAGAACAATTTATAATCCTTTGGGTATATACCCAGTAATGGGATTGCTGGGTCAAATGGAATTTCTATTTCTAGGTCCTTGAGGAATCACCACACAGTCTTCCACAATGGTTGAACTAATTTACACTTCCACCAATAGTGTAAAAGTGTTCCTGTTTCTCCACATCCTCTCCAGCATCTGCTGTCTCCAGATTTTTTAATGGTCACCATTCTAACTGGCGTGAAGTGGTATCTCAATGTGGTTTTGATTTGCATTTCTCCAATGACCAGTGATGATGAGCATTTTTTCCTATGTTTGTTGGCCTCATATATGTCTTCTTTTGAAAAGTTTCTGTTCATATCCTTTACCCACTTTTGGATAGGTTTGTTTGTTTTTTTCTTGTAAATCTGTTTTGGTTCTTTGTAGATTCTGTATATTAGCCCTTTGTCAGATGGGTAGATTGCAAAAATTTTTTCCCATTCTGTTGGTTGCTGGTTCACTCTAATGATTGTTTCTTTGGCTGTACAGAAGCTCTGGAGTTTAATTAGGTCCCATTGGTCTATTTTAGGTTTTGTTGCCAGCCCTTTTGGTGTTTTAGTCATGAAGTCCTTGCTTATGCCTGTGTCCTGAATGGTTTTGCCTAAGTTTTCTTCTAGGGTTTTATGGTGTTAGGTCTTATGTTTAAGTCTTTAATCCATCTAGAGTTAATTTTAGTGTAAGGTGTCAGGAAGGGGTCCAGTTTCTGCTTTCTGCATATGGCAAGACAGTCTTCCCAACACCATTTATTAAACAGGGACTCCTTTCCCCATTGCTTGTTTTTGTCAGGTTTGCCAAAAATCAGATGGTTGTAGATGTGTGACATTGCCTCCAAGGTCTCTGTTCTGTTCTATTGGTCTATATCTCTGTTTTGGTACCAGTACCATGCTGTTTTGATTACTGTAGACTTGTAGTATAGTTTGAAGTCAGGTAGCATGGTGCCTCTGGCTTTGTTCTTTTTGCTTAGGATTGTCTTGGCTCCGCGGGCTTTCTTTTGGTTCCATATGAAGTTTATGGTGGATTTTTCCAGTTCTGTGAAGAAGGTCATTGGTAGCTTGATGGGGATCATATTGAATCTATAGAGTACTTTGGGCAGTATGGCCATTTTCACAATATTGATTCTTCCTAACCATGAGCATGGAATGTTTCTCCATCTGTTTGTGGCCTCTTTTATTTCCTTGAGTAGTGGTTTGTAGTTCTCCTTGAAGTGGTCCTTTACATCTATTGTTAGTTGTATTCCCAGGTATTTTATTCACTTTGTAGCAATTGTGAATTGACTCTCTGTTAGTCTGTTATTGGTGTATAGAAATACTTGTGATTTCTGCACATTGATTTTGTATCCTGAGATTTTGCTGAAGTTGCTTATCAGTTTCAGGAGATTTTGGGCTGAGATGATAGGATCTTCTAAATATACAATCATGTCATCTGCAAATAGAGACAATTTGACTTCCTCCTTTCCTAATTGAATACTCTTTTTTTTTCCTTGCTTAATTTCTCTGGCTAGAACTTCCAATACTATATTGAATAGGAGTGGTAAGAGACGGCATCCTTGTCCAGTGCTGGATTTCAAAGGGAATGCTTCCAGTTTTTGCCCATTCAGTATGATATTGGCTGTAGGTTTGTTGTAAAAAGCTTTTCTTATTTTGAGATACGTTCCTTCAATATCTAGTTTATTGAGAGTTTTTAGTATAAAGAACTGTTGAATTTTGTCAAAGGGCTTCTCTGCATCTATTGAGATAATCATGTGATTTTTGTCTTTGGTTCTGTTTATGTGGTGGATTACGTTTACAGACTTGCGTATGTTGAACCAGCCTTGCATCCCCAGGATGAAGCCTACTTGATCGCGATGGATAAGCTTTTTGATGTGCTGTTGAAATCGGTTCGCCAGTATTTCATTAAAGAGTTTTGCATCTGCCGGGCGCGGTGGCTCATGCCTGTAATCCCAGCACTTTGGGAGGCCGAGGCGGGTGGATCACGAGGTCAAGAGATCTAGACCATCCTGGTCAACACGGTGAAACCCCATCTCTACTAAAAATACAAAAAAAAATTAGCTGGGCATGGTGGCGTGTGCCTGTAATCCCAGCTACTCAGGAGGCTGAGGCAGGAGAATTGCCTGAACCCAGGAGGCGGAGGTTGCGGTGAGCTGAGATAGCGCCATTGCACTCCAGCCTGGGTAACATGAGTGAAACTCTGTCTCAAAAAAAAAAAAAAAAAAAAAAAAGAGTTTTGCATCTATGTTCATCATGGATATTGGCCTAAAGTTTTCTTTTCTGTCAGGTTTTGGTACCAGAATGATGTTGGTCTCATAAAATGATTTGGGAAGGATTTCCTCTTTTTGGATTATTTGGAATAGTTTCAGAAGGAATGGTACCAGCTCCTCTTTGTATGTCTGGTAGAATTCAGCTGTGAACCCATCTGGACCTGGAATTTTTTTTGGTTGGTAGGCTATTAATTGCTGCCTCAACTTCAGCCCTTGTTATTGGTCTGTTCAAGGTTTCAACTTCTTCCTGGTTTAGGCTTGGGAGGGTGCAAGTGTCCAGGAATTTATCCATTTCTTCCAGGTTTACTGGTTTATGTGCATAGTGTTGTTTTTAGTAATCTCTGACGGTAGTTTGCGTTTTTGTGGAATCAGTGGTGATGTCTCCTTTTTCATTTTTTATTGCATCTATTTGATTCTTCTCCCTTTTCTTTTTTATTAATCTGGCTAGCAGTCTGTCTATTTTGTTGATCTTTTCAAAAAACCAGCTCCTAGATTTATTGACTTTTTGAAGAATTTTTTTTGTCTCTATCTCCTTCAGTTCTGCTCTGATCTTAGTTACTTCTTATCTTCTGCTAGCTTTTGAGTTTTTTTTGTCTTGCTCCTCGGCCTCTTTCAATTTTGATGATAGAGTGTTGATTTTAGATCTTTCCTTGCCTCTCTGGTGGGCATTTATTGCTATAAATTTCCCTGTAAACACTGCTTTAAATGTGTTCCAGAGATTCTCGTACATTTTGTCGTCGTTCTCATTGGTTTCAAAGAACATCTTTATTTCTGCCTTCATTTCATCGTTTATCCAGTCAACATTCTGGAGCCAGTTGTTCAGTTTCCATGAAACTGTGTGGTTCTGAGTTAGTTTCTGAATTCTGAGTTCTAACTTGATTGCACTGTAGTCTGAGAGACTGTTTGTTATGATTTTCATTGTTTTGTATTTGCTGAGGAGTGATTTACTTCCGATTATGTGGTCAATTTTAGAGTAGGTGTGATGAGGTGCTGAGAATAATGTATATTCTGTGGATTTGTGGTGGAGATTTCTGTAGATGTCTATTAGGTCCACTTGATCCAGATCTGAGTTCAAATCCTGGATAGCCTTGTTAATTTTCTGTCTCGTTGATCTGTCTAATATTGACAGTGGAGTGTTAATGTTTCCCACTATTATCATGTGGGAGTCTAAGTTTCTTTGTAGGTCATTAAGAACTTGCTTTATGTACTTGGGTGCTCCTGTATTGGGTGCACATATATTTAGGATCATTAGCTCTTCTTGATGCATTGATCCTTTTACCATTATGTAATGCCCTCCTTTGTCTCTTTTGATCATTGTTGGTTTAAAGTCCCTTTTATCTGAGACTAGGATTGCCACTCCTGCTTTTTTTTGGTTCTCCATTTGCTTGGTAAATCTTCCTCTATCCCTTTATTTTGAGCCTATGTGTGTCCTTGCACATGAGATGGGTTTCCTGAATACAGCACACTGATGGTTCTTGACTTTTTATCCAATTTTCCTGTCTGTGTCTTTTGATTGGGGCATTTAGCCCATTTGCATTTAAGGTTAATGTTGTTATGTATGAATTTGATCCTGCCATTTTGATGCTAGCTGGATGTTTTGCCCATTAGTTGATGTATTTTCTTCATTGTGTTGATGGTGTTTACCATTTGGTATGTTTTTGGAGTGGCTGATACTGGTTGTTCCTTTCTATGTTTAGTGCTTCTTTCAGCAGCTCTTGTAAGGCAGGCCTGGTGGTGATGAAATCTCTCAGCAATTGCTTGTCCATAAAGGATTTTATTTCTCCTTCACTTATGAATCTCAGTTTGGCTGGACATGAAATTCTAGGTTGAAAGTTCTTTTCTTTAAGGATGTTGAATATTGGCCCCCACTCTCTTCTGGCTTATAGGGTTTCTGCTGAGAGGTCTGCTGTGAGTCTGATGGGCTTTCCTTTGTGGGTAACCTGATCTTTCTCTCTGGCTCCCCTCAGCATTTTCTCCTTCATTTCAACCCTGGTGAATCTGATGATTATGTGCCTTGGGGCTGCTCTTCTTGAGGCTTATCTTTGTGGTGTTCTCTGTATTTCCTGGACTTGAATGTTTGCCTGCCTTGCTACATTGGGGAAGTTCTCCTGGATAATATCCTGAAGAGTATTTTCCAGTTTGGATTCATTCTCTCCATCACAACATAGATTAGGTCTTTTCACATAATCCCATATTTCTTGGAGGCTTTGTTCACTTCTTTTTACTCTTTTTTCTCTAATCTCGCCTTCTCATTTTATTTTATTGGGTTGATCTTCAATCTCTGATATCCTTTCTTCTGCTTGGTCAATTCAGCTATTGAAATTTGTGTATGCTTCATGAAGTTCTCCTGCTATGTTTTTCAGCTCCATTATGTCATTTATATTCTTCTCCATGCTGTTTATTCTAATCAGCATCTCATCTAACCTTTTTTCTAGGTTCTTGGTTTCTTTGCATTGGGTTAGCACATGTTCTTTCAGCTCTGTGAAGTTTGTTATTAGCCACTTTCTGAAGCCTGTTTCTATCAATTCATCAGATTCATTCTTCATCCATCTTTGATCCCTAGCTGGTGAGGAGTTGTGATCCCTTGGAGGAGGAGGAGAGGCATTCTGGTTTTTGGTGTTTTCATTGTTTTTGTGCTGGTTTCTTCCCATCTTAGTGGCTTTGTCTACCCGTGGTCTTTGTAGTTGGTGACTTTCGGATGGGATTTCTGAGTGGATGTCCTTTTTGTTGATGTTGAAGCTGTTTCTTAATTTTCCTTCTAACAGTCAGGCCCCTCTGCTGCAGGACTGCTGGAGGTCCACTCCAGACCCTTCTTGCCTGAGGATCACCTGTGGGGGCTGCAGAACAGTAAGTGTTGCTACCAGTTTCTTCTTCTGTCATCTTCGTCCCAGAAAGGTACTCGCTAGATGTCAGCCTGAACTCTCCTTTATGAGGTGTCTCTTTTGGTATACAGGGGTCAGAGATCTGCTTGAGGAGACAGTCTGTCCCTTATAGGAGCTCAAGTGCTGTCCTGGGAGCTCCATTGTTCTGTGCAGAGCTGCTGGGCGGGTACCTTTAAGTCTGCTGCGGCAGAACTCATAACCGCCTCTTTTCCCAGGAGCTCTGACTAGAAATGTTGGCTTTATTTATAAGTTCCTGACCTACTGCTGCCTTTTCTCAGAGGTGCCCTGCCCTGCATGGAGTAGCCTAGTCACAGTCTGCCAGTAGAGGCGTTGCTGAGCTGCTGCAGGCTCTGCCCAGCTGCTTTGTGAACTGCCTTGGTATTGGCAGACTGCCTAGGTAGTTGCAGACTCCCTTCCCACTCACCATGTAGAGATAAATACTATTAATTGATTGGTGTATTTCTTTATGGTACTTTTCATTTTGTGTGTGAATGAATGTGTGTCTGTTCTTTCCTGAGTTCACATTATACTCACCTTGTACCTTGGAATTTGCTTCTGTTTTTGTTTTTAAGATTTGAATTATATACACATTCCTATGTCATTAAATCATTTCTGAAAATCTGATCCTTTAGAAATCCAATTTTTCAAATTTTACTGCACAGTGCTTGATTTTATAGGGTGACACATTCATTATTTTTTTTGTTGTTGTTGCTTACATTTTGTGTAAATGATTCAATCACAAATAAGTATATGTAAATATTTGTGTATGTCTCCAATTATTTCATAAATTTATATCATAAGTAAACAAATACATTTATGTCATGAATTCCTATGAAATTCTAACTTTACAAAATTTATTCATGAATTGCTGTGAAAAAGCTCTGAGGTTTTCAAGGCCTTTAAATTTGTGATCCAAATTGCTTGCCTGAGAAATTTACCAATTTATACTCTCATTACACAGACAGTTTGATAAAGAAAACTACCTATGTGTCTTATGAGAAATCAAACCTTATAAGCAAAGGAGAGATATACAGTCTCAGAAGACTTTGAATCATGGAGGAAGTGAGTTTTTAGAAGGATGGTCTGAGAATATGGGCATGCCTTTACATTTTAAATGAAAGACATGGCTGATTGGATTAAAAATAGAAAAGACATATAAATTTGGGTAGCAGAGTAATTGCTTAGACTTAGAAGATGGGGAATTTCTTACTTGAAGTTAATTAGCTAAAGATTAAACCTTAGAAAAATAGATAAAGGGTGTATATTATACACACACACACACACACACACACACATACACACACACACTCTCTCTTTCTCTCCCTCTCTCTCTAAAACTCAGCAAGCAACTAAATACCAATGTGATCACTTTTAGGACAAGAGGCAAGATCCATTATCAAGTAGACGAATATGAAAAATGGGACATATGGTGAGGGAGGCACTTTTCTCCAGTCTCATGAAAATAAAAGAATTAATTACCTTCAAGAGGACAGAACAGTTTTGGGAAAGGAGAGAGAGAGAGTGCAAAGTGTGTTTAAAATATGGAGATGAAAGTGTGCTGAGCCCCTATCAAGAACTGTGCAGCTCTCTCCTCTAGAGTGTAATAATTAGCAGGAAACAAAGATAGAAGATTGTTAGGGGCAGGAGCAGCACATGGCCATTTAGAGGATGGTGTCAGTGCTCAGAACTTAGATATCCTCAGTGAAATACAGGTAGAAAAAAATGGGCATAAATGACATTAATAAATAACAGACATTAACGAGAAAGTGATGATAGTGTGAAAAGAACTAAGGTGGTAAATGAAGAAATAAAAGACACAACATTCATTTCTTATTGCTGCTGTAATAAAGTCCCTCAAAACTGGTAGCTTAGCACAATGCAAATTTATTATGTTACAGTGCTTCAGGTCAGAGCCCAGAATGAGTCTCACTGGGCTGAAATCAAGGTGTCAGCAAAGCTGCCTTCCTTCTGGAGACCCTGGGGAGAATTGGCTCTGGGTCTTTCCCAGCCTCTAGAGGCCCCACATTCCTTGGCTTATGGCACTGTATCACTCCAGCCTTTGAGCTGTCTGCATATCCCCTGTAACTCTGACTTCTTGCACTTTTATAAAATCACATTGGGGCTACACAGATTATCCAGAATTACCCCCGATCACAAGATTTTTAATCTAATCACAGCTGTAAAGTCCTTTTGCCACATAAAGTGCTATATTCACAGGTTCCAGGGATTAGGACACGGGCGTCCTTGGGTGACCATTGGTCTGCCTGCCATAGACGCTAAACACATCTGAGATCTCTGGATTCCAATAGTTGGAAATGATCGTTCAGGAAATCCTGGAGAGGTTTCCCCAGTGGAGCTTGGAGCCCTTCTATGTCTATAGGCAGAATAAATGATGAAGGATTAGGAAGAAAGCAGAATCATGGGGTAGTGGTTTTAAAAATCAACAATAGATCAATGAGAAGAACAAGAAAAAAAATTGGGAATTTAATGAAAAAAATTATCCCAGATGGACCAGAAGCAAAGAATGTTGGATTTTCCCTCTGTAAAATGTCACTGGTGCCATTTAGAATCAAGAGTCAGTGCATGGGGGAAGATTTGTGAACCAAAGCCCCAGGAAGAAAGATCACTCCTGACTTTAATGTATGTTCTCTGACTGGTTATCTCAATGCGTGAGAAAATGTTAAATGTTATTTCGGAGAAAGAGAATAGATTAAAATTTATTTGTCCATTCTGATAACTCTTTTTTATCTTGGAGTAATGAGCAAGACCATTACTTGGATGTTAAACAAACTCTTTAACATATAACTGTATGTGACAGGGGCAGGAAAAGTCCTGGGTGTGTGGGAAGTAAGAAAGCCAAAAGTCATAGCATTTGCCTAGGTGGCCACTAAATGTCCTGGGAGGAGATAGGCATGTAGGATGTAGGAAGGAGGATGTAGGAAGTACAGATTCCTTCCAAAGAGAAGGGCCTGAGGACTACCACAGGATGGCTTCTGGGAGAAATCTCTTGGCCACAGCCTTTGCATAGGTTAGGATTCCATCTGCAATAGCCATTGTAGCACTGGTGATTAAAGCATTATGTAATAGAGGTAAATATCTTTATCTTTTTTTAAATTTTACTTTTAAGTTCTGGGGTACATGTGCAGATCTTGCAGGATTGTTACATAGGTATACACATGCCATGGTGGTTTGCTGCCTCCATCCCCCCATCACCTACATTAGGTATTTCTCCTAATGTTATCCCTCCCAAATCTCCCCAACCCTGCTATCCCTTCCCTAGTCCCCCATCCCTCAACGGACTCCACTGTGTGATGTTCTTATCCCTGTGTCCATGTGGTCTCATTGTTCAACACCCACCTATGATTGAGAACATGTGGCGTTTGGTTTTCTGTTCTTGTGTCAGTTTGCTGAGAGTGATGGTTTCCAGATTCATCCATGTGCCTGCATGAGTTGGTTCCAAGTCTTTACTATTGTAAACAGTGCTGCAGTGAACATACGTGTTCATGTGTTGTTATAATAGATCAATTTATAATCCTATGGGTATATGCCCAGTAATCGGATTCCTGGGTCAAATGGAATTTCTATTTCTAGGTCCTTGAGGAATTGCCACACTATCTTTCACATGGTTGAACTAATTTACACTCCCACCACCATTGTGAAAGTGTTCCTATTTCTCCACAATCTCTCCAGCATCTGTTGTCTCCAGATTTTTTAATGATTGCCATTCTAACTGGCGTGAGGTGGTATCTCAGTGTGGTTTTGATTTGCATTTCTCTAATGACTGGTGATGATGAGCATTTTTTCACGTTTGTTGGCCTCATATATGTCTTCTTTTGAAAAGTGTCTGTTCATGTCCTTTGCTCACTTTTCAATGGGTTTGTTTTTTTCTTGTAAATCTGTTTTGGTTCTTTGTAGATTCTGTACATTAGCCCTTTGTCAGATGGGTAGATTGCAAGAATTTTTTTCCCATTCTGTTGGTTGCTGGTTCACTCTAATGATTGTTTCTTTTGCTGTACAGATGCTCTGGAGTTTAGTTAGATCCCATTTGTCTATTTTGGCTTTTGTTGCCAGTGCTTTTGGTGTTATGGTCATGAAGTCCTTGCCTATGCCTATGTCCTGAATGGTACTGCCTAAGTTTTCTTTTAGGGTTTTTATTGTGTTAGGTCTTATGTTTAAGTCTTTAATCCATCTGCAGTTAATTTTTGTATAAGATGTAAGGAAGGGGTCCAGTTTCTGTTTTCTGCACATGGCTACCCAGTTTTCTCAACACCATTTATTAAACAGGGAATCCTTTCCCCATTGCTTGTTTTTGTCAGGTTTGTCAAAGATTAGATGGTTATAGATGTGTGGCATTACTTCTGAGACCTCTGTTCTCTTCCATTGGTCTATATCCCTGTTTTGGTACCAGTACCATGCTGTTTTGATTACTGTAGCCTTAATTCAACAGCTGCTTATGCTAAAAACTCTTTATAAACTAGGTATCAGTGGAACATATCTCAAAATAATAAAAGCTATTTATGACAAACCCACAGCCAATATCATACTGAGTGGGCAAAAACTGGAAGCATTCCCTTTGAAAACTGGCACTAGACAAGTGTGCC
>NW_016107446.1:2132097-2288314 GCF_001604975.1 Cebus imitator
AAAAAAAAAAAAAAAAAAAAAAAAAGGGAAAAAAGAAATGAAGAGAATTCAATTAGGAAAAAAGAAAGTCAAATTGTCTCTATTTGCAGATGACATGATTGTATATTTAGAAAATCCCATCATCTCAGCCCAAAATCTCCTTAAACTGATAAGCAACTTCAGGAAAATCTCAGGATACAAAATCAATGTGCAAAAATCACAAGCTTCCTATACACCAATAACAGACAAACAGAGAGCCCAATAAAGAGTGAATTCCCATTCACAATTGCTACAAAGAGAATAAAATACCTAGGAATACAACTAACAAAGGATGTAAAGGACATCTTCAAGGAGAACTACAAACCACTGCTCAAGGAAATAAGAAATGACACAAACAGATGGAAAAAACATTCCATGCTCATGGTTAGGAAGAATCAATATTGTGAAAATGGCCATACTGCCCAAAGTAATTTATAGAATCAGTGCTATCCCCATCAAACACCATTGACCTTCATCATGGAACTGGAAAAAACCACCTTAAACTTCATATGGAATGAAAAAAGAGCCCACATAGCCAAGACAATCCTAAGCAAAAAGAACAAAGCTGGAGGCGTCAGGTTACCTGACTTGAAAATTATCTTTGATTTTTAAGGTGAAATAAACATGATTTCACTCACACACACACACACACACACACACACACACACACACACTCTCTTTCTGTCTCAAACCCAGCAAGCAACGAAATACCACAGTGATCACATGATTGTAAAATAGAACTGATTACGGACTAAGATTATCAAGTAATGGGAAAAATATAAAAAAAGAGGCCAGGTGCAGTGGCTAATGTATGTAATCCCAGCACTTTTGGATGCCGAGGTGGGTGGATCACCTGAGGTTGGAAGTTTGATACCGGCCTGACCAACGTAGAGAAACCCTGTCTCTACTAAAAATGCAAAAATATTAGTTGGGCATGGTGGTGAATGCCTGTAATCCCAGCCACTTGGGAGGCTGAGGCAGGGGAATCCCTTGAACCTGGGAGGTGGAGGATGAAGAGAGCTAAGATCATGCCATTGCACTGCAACCTGGGCAACAAGATCGAAACTGTCTCAAAAAAAAAAAAGAGAGAGAGAGAAAAGTTGAGGCTAAATGAATTTATCCCCAGATATTTTCTTCATATTTGTTATTGAAACAAAGTGAGTATAAAGGAATTGATTCTAATGGAAAGAAAAATTAAATTAACATCAGAGAGAGAAGATCTGTTTCTGTAGTATATTGAATATAATTTGATCCTTACCTATCCTTGATGGATAAGAATAAATCCATCAACTGAGGAAAAAAATATATAGTTTCCAGGAAAAAAGGACAAATTATATAAGTAATGGAGAAGTTTTAAATAACTCAAAGAATTGTAAAATTAGAAATAAAATGTCTAATCATTTTGGAATGACTCCATTGTATTAACCATGCAACATAACATATAGACTCTTTTTGAAATTGTCTCACTTTTATTGGCAAAATTCAAATAAGTAATTCCCCTCCAAAATGAGATTTTACTAAATCTTTACCGTAAAGCAGCATGTACATCTTTTTGCTGAACCAGGGAAATAAGTTAAGTGCTGAACTTATACTTACTGCCAACTGATGAGAAAAAAAATGCTGGAGGACTGCCATTTTAACAGAAGAAAATGAAAATTTACTCTACATTAATTTCCTGAAAGGCCTTAGCTCTAGCACCAGGAATGTCAGACCCAAGGTCACTCTACTGGGAGTATAGAATCTCGGTGCAGGGCAGGAACAGATTTCAACTCACTAGACATGTTTTCCCTATAAAGAATTCCAAGCTGTTGCTTCTTTGGAAGAAAAACCTTAAGATGTAGGAAAATATGACTATATATTAGGAATATTACCAATGTAAAAAAGGGCTAGCAACTTTTTGACTCAGTTCCAAACGAAGCAATTTGTTGATTGGAAGTGAAACATTTTGATGCCCATGCTCCCCTTGGAGCATCTGTGCTGTGAAACAAAGTGCATAGGAGGCTACTGTTTTGGGCTGGCCTCCTGCACTGGGCCCTAGCAGACCAGGCCAAACCAGAATGGAGTCACTGGTGCTAAGTGCCGTGTAATCAAATTGAACATTGAAATAGGACAGTTTTCCTAAAAACAGGATATGCTAGTCAACCTGATTCGGCATAATAAGGAAGTCCCCTCCGTTTTTTGCTTTTTTCTTTCGAGAGAGGGTCTTGCTCTGTTACTCAGCTGACTGTGCAGTGCCATGATCATAGCTAAGGATAAATTAATTTATCCCCAGATATTTTCTTCATATTTGTTTGCAGCCTCAAACTTCTGGGTTCAAATAATCCTCCTGCCTCAGCCTGCAGAGTAGCTGACACAGCAGGTGTGCATGACCCAGCTAATTTTTAACTTTTTTGTAGATATGGGGCTTTCTCTATATTTCCCAGGCTGATCTCAAACTCCTGGGCTCAAGCCATCCTCCTGCCTCAGCTTCCTACAGTGCTGGGATTAGAGGTGTGGTGGCTGTAGGCCCTTAGCCCCCTAAAGTTTTGCTAAAAATCACTGACATGAGTCACATTGATTAATAGGAGAAAAGGCATACAAATTTATTTAGCATGCATACACAGGAGTCTTCAGAATGCAGACCTCACTTCCAAATGAGTTACAGAAACTTATATACCATTTTGAGGTTACAGAAAGACTAGGGACTTAGAGAAAGCCTCTAGTAAAATGGTGTGGAGGAGAAGAGGCTTGGCTGCAAAGGTAGCATTGTTATGTAGATGAAGCCTCCCTCAGACAGAATAGATGGTAAACTGTTTCTTCTCTGACTTTTAAAGGTGTCAGATTCTCAATGTCTACTGGATCTGGGGAAAGGTATAGAAAAGAGGGGGCCTGGATGCATTAACAGAGATTCTCTACAGATGCACATTTTTTTCCACTTGGTGTGGTTTGGGTCTGTGTCCCCACCCAAATCTCATCTTGAATTATAATCCCCGTAATTCCCACTTGTCAAGAGCAGGACTTGGTGGGAGGTGATTGAATCATTGGGGCAGTTTCCCCCATGTTGTTCTCATGATAGTGATGGAGCAAGGAGATCTGATGGTTTTATGTGTTTGACCATTCCTCCTACACACACTCTCTCACCTGCCGCCATGTAAAACGTGCCTACTTCCCTTTCTACCATTACTGTGAGTTTCCCGAGTCTTCTCCAGCCATGTAGAACGGTGAGTCAATTAAATTTCTTTCCTTTATAAATTACCCAGTCTTGTGTATTTCTTTATAGCAGTGTAAAAATGGACTAATACACCACTTAAGGCAGCTTTGCAAGGCCACTTCTGTCAGGATGCCTAGGTGGCAGCCATTTCGGAATATGTCAAATAAATATATTTTGGGGCCAAATGTTTTCATTTTCTTTATAGGTGTGAGTGATTGTGCCTAGTCAGTCTCCCCTGTTTTTAATCCTGTAAGAAAAGTAACTTTGAAATGACCAATCTTTTTGTTCCCTGTGTCTGCTTTCCTCAGCCCTTTTCTGTCTGTAAAGCCAACCTCCTCTGCTCAGATTATCAGAACACTCACTCTATTTTACAGAATAAAGTGTTGCCTGATTCTAGCATCACAAATATAGGCCAAGTAAGATCTTTAAAGTTGCTGTGATTTTGTCTTTAGACATTGCCTGGGATTCAATCAGAACACTTTGGCAGCTTTGGTGTGCCTCATAATCTTGTATTTCTTCATGCCCTTTTGCTATTGTTTGTCTGTGAAGATGGAGGTGAGATAGAAATTTGGTAGAACTTGTTTCACAAGACACAGGTATTAATCAAAAATAAAATTCTAGGGCTGGGCATGGTGGCTCATGCCTATATTAGAGCACTTTGGGAGGCTGAAGAGGGTGGATCACTTGAGGTAGGGAGTTCGAGACCAGCCTGGCCAATATGGTGAAACCCTGTCTCTACTAAAAATACAAAAATTAGCCAGGCATGGTGGCAGGCACCTGTAATCCCAGCTACTGGGGGTGCTGAGGCAGGAGAATTGCTTGAACCCAGGAGGCAGAGATTGCAGTGAGCCGAGATTGCATCATTGCACTCCAGCCAAGGGTGACAAGAGCAAAACTCCATCTCAAAAAAAAAAAATTCTAAGCCCCCCAACGAATTGAACAAACTCCTCCTCTCAGCCAAGTACATTTCTAAGTTATCCTGAAAAACTAGGTCAGTCTGTGATGGGAAGTGTGGGTCAAACATGCCTCATTTTACTCTCCTCCCTTTGGAAATCAGGCACAGCTGTCCAGCATTAACATTAAAACGGAGACCTTAAGACTGACAAGGCAGACTCTTTGTAGCAATAAGATACCAACATGACATAGTAGGCCCTAAAAGAAATAAACATATTTAACCCCAAAACATATTTATTTGACGTATTTTGAAATGGCTCTCCAATCTATCTCTTGTGGGGAAGATTTACATTCTGTAGACAATTCTTTTTTTTTTTTCTAGGTCTCTTTCCTGATTTAGGAGAGAATTAAGAGTCTAGCACCTTTTTAAAGTCTGATAAGAAATATTTATAATCTATTCTCTCTGGAGCCTGCCACCTGAAGTCTTCATCCGCATAATAAAAACCTTGGTCTCCACAACCCCTTATCTTAACCCAGACACTCCTTTCTATTGATTCGAGGTCTTTAAATATACTCTTTCAACCATTGCCAATCAGAGAATCTTTGAATCCACCTACAACCTGGAAGACCCCTCCCTCCACTTCAAGTTGTCTCACCTTTCCTGACTGAACAAATCTGTATCTTACATGTATTGATTGATCTCTTATGTCTCCCTAAAACATACAAAACCAAGCTGTAGCCTGACAGTCTTGGACACAAGTCCTCAGGATCTCCTGAGACTGTGTCACGAGCATGTCCCTGACCTTGGCAAAATAAACTTTTAAATTGATTGGGACCTGTCTTAACTACTTTTTCGTTTACACAGGTCACAAAGACCTGCTGATAAAACAGTATGCAGTAAGAAGCCAGCCAAAACCTGCCCAGTCCCTGTACTTTTTAGTAAACATACTTTCTTTTTTTTGGTGAGGAGCAGCAGATAGAGTCTAGCTCTGTTGTTTAGGCTGGAATATAGTGGCATGATCTTAGCTAACTGCAACCTATATCTACTGGGATCAAGTGATTCTTAAGCCTCAGCCTCTTGAGTATCTGGGATTAGAGGCATGCATTATCACACCCGGCTAATTTTTATATATTTTGTAGAGTTACGGTTTTGCAATGTCGGCCAACCTGGTTTCAAACTCCTGATCTCAAGTGATCCGTCCACCTTGGCCTCCCAAAGTGTTGGGATTACTGGTATGAGCCACTGCATCTGACCAAATCAACATAATTTCATTTTACCCTGTCTGCTTGCTCTTGAATTCTTTATTGAATGGTGCCAAGAACCCACATGGCCTTCTGGGCTGAGCCCCAATTTTCGGGTTTGCCTCATGACAGAGGTGGTGGTAGTTTTAGAGGTAAGAGAACAGGGCAGCCTGTTGGGGGTGGGCAGTAGAAAGGGAGGACACTGCATACATGTGCTTGTATGCATGATTATTAAATAAGGGGAAAGGGATGTAGGGAGAGGAGTTTCAGCCATCTCATTGGCTTGCTCTTCTAAATCAGGAATTTATCCTATGGTCTCCTGTAACAAATGATTTTAGATGAGATTCTTGAATTCTGTCTAACTTACAAATAGCAAAAATAATCATGTTGCAGTGGTTGTATCAGTGTCTTTACATAGTGGAAGACAATTTCCAGTAAGCTGGTTACAATTTGTCTAAGGATGAAATATTTTTCTGCTTTCAGGTGATTATTGAATTTGCTATGGTTATAAAACTCCTACAGTTCATCCCCTGGGCCCCATTTCCAACAAAGAGGTCATAGTGGGACAATAGTGGGCTCTAAGGTCAAACACATGCTGAGTCCTCCTTGGGGCTGGCTGACTGCTCAGCCTTCTTAAGGTATTTAAGAACTCTGACCTTGCTTCCAGACAAGGCTCTGGAAACTGGAGATAGAGGATGACCCCTGATACAGATATGAGAATCCAGTGCACATATGGCAGATAACAGAGAACCAAGAACTGTGGTTTTCTTCTCTAAGCAAAGACTAACATAACAAATCCCTTCTTTTGGAATGGGCAGAACTTATGCTCAGGCTCCTGAGGTGCTGGGGAGCCACCCACATGCTTGGGCAAGGGAGCAAAGCTTGAAATGGTCTATTTGTTCCATCCTAGCCTTCCCTGCTTCCACTTTGTTTGTGATTCTTTTTTGCCATACTCTATCAGCATCTCCGGCCCAATTAAAAAAAAAAAACTAAATGCCCTATCAGGCAGCTTTACTTGAAGTCTCACAGGAATTTAACTCAATTTGTTGAAAAATTGAACTCCAAACCTGAACACCGGCCTGTATGTTTTATTAGCCTTTTTTTTTTTTTTTAAGTTTCCGACAAACGAGTCAAACTTTCTCAGGAGCTGAGGTTGGTTCCATACCTTCCTTCTCTAAACCCCTTCCTACTCTCCTAAGCTATTTATTCTGGATTTCGCCTTTTTGAAACTATCCTACATCTTTCTTACAAACTCTTTTTATTCATATAATTTTAACATAATAAATTTAACATGTCTCTTTCACTGCCGAAGTTATGTTCCCTGGAAACAGCTTCCTGTCTAAAACGCCCCTTCCTGATGTGTTACCAGTTTTCTTCTTCAGAGTAGAAGTTGACCAGTTAACACTGTGATCTTTCAGGGCAGGGTAAAGAATTCAGTGGTAATCCACTGTGTGATTTTTTTCAAGCCAGTGTCATGAAAATTAAGGGTCTTGTTTTCACAGGCAACTAATATGAAGGCTAAGGTTCACACACTGGTATTTGAAACAATATTTCTCATCCTCCTAACAATTCACAGCTTCAGGAATGTTTATCAAGCTTCTGACATTGGGTGAGAGACCCAGCAGGTGTCTTGCTTTAAAATTGTGAGGAGATAGTAAACACACGTTGCCCAAACTGAGCCTGGAATCCTTTGAGGGAAAACGAAAAGTCAACAGCAGAAATTATCTGCACTGCTAATTACACATCCAGGGATTTGGGCTAAAGGTCTGACTGTGAGGAATTGTGAAACATTGTGTCTACCAAGGTTGGCCCTGCCCTGACATAACTTGCTGGATACAATTATAAATGAATTAGATATGATAGCCTAAACCCTCTGTTAACTCCAAAGTCATAAAAGACTCTATAGGATAAATTCACAACAGAATAGACATATAAAATCTGATTTCAAAATAAAAATGTATGACTTTGTTTTGCTTGGCTCCTACCAAATTTAAAGCATTCTATCTTTTCATGAGGTTGTAGACAGCTTTTCTCTAGAGAAAGCCAGAAAATTCTCTCCTTTACTGCCTAGAAGAACTTTAATAACCAAGAACTGGCATAAAATCTCCCTTTACAAATCTCCATTTCTGGTATAGAGTGACAGGAAATGAGCCCCAGCATTCAACAAATCCCTTTTGTGTATTAATAATCCTCAAACATGGCTGTGAAAAATTATGAAGCATGCCCATTTGTGGTACATCATCTTTAGCTGTGTCTGATTGGTTCGTTTGCCTCCTGGTTCTTTGAGTATACTGATCTGCATGTCAATTTGGGAACAGGGTGAGAAGCAGCTGATTTTAGGGTAAAAACTTAAGAACATTTAATGGCCACATTTTTCTCAATTTATTCTGTCAAATCAATGAAACATATAACTCATTTTTTTTTTCTCATGTAGAATCCACCTAAAGTAGTAAGAGGTAATGCTTACCAAATGCTTTCCATGCACCAGGTACCACACAGGGGTTTTGCATCCATTTACTCAGTCTCACAGACAGCCCTATGAGTCAGGTACACAGAAATACAAAAGAACAGAGCTCTTTAAAAAATGGTGTGTTTGTCTGTTTTGTGCTGCTATAACAGAACACCCAAAACTTTGTAATTTATAATGAACCAAAATATATTGGCTTACGGCTCTAGAGGCTGGGAAGTCCAAACTCCAGGGATCAGCATCTTGTGAGGGCCTTCTTGCTGTGTCATCTCATGGCAGAAGGTGGAAGGACAAAAGAGAGAGAAGGAGAGAAAGAGGGCCAAACTCCCCTTTTGTAGCAAACTGATTCCACTGATAGTGGCGTTAATCAATTCACTCCACCCTCACGGCCTAATCACCTCTCATTAGGCCCCATCTCCTAACACAGCTGCATTGGCGATTAAGTTTCCAGCAACAGCTTCTTGGGAAATACATTCAAATCATAGCAAATTGGTTCTTAGGAAATTAGCTTTTATATGAAAACCATCAAGAACAGCAAGTACGCGTCTTGCATTAAATATTGCCTCCTGGCTTAGTTTTGAAACAATGAAGAAATGAATAGTGGTCGCCATTTCACTCATTAATATGCTACAAAAAAACTGATGTGAATCAGAGCAGAGTGTCTCTCACATTAATATTGACCCAACTCACCTGGCGTTCTTATTAGAATGCAGATGTTTTCATGGGTCTGAAGTGAGGTCTGAGAATTTACAGATGAAGCTGGTGCCACTCCTCAGAGTACACATGAATTGTGGGGAACCAGAAAAAAGACTTGATAGAGCCACAAGACAGGAAGGGCAGCTACTGGGCATCTGCAAGATGACAGGGATAACTGACCAAGGCTCATAAATGGCCAAGTGAGCTAACTCATGGACAGTTTAGGGAAGAATTAGGGTGAAGCACGACGGGCACCAGGGCACAAAATCCAAGGAAGCCCTTGCTCTCAGGTACCCAACTGCCTATGAGAGTGAGTGTCATCTTCAATTTGTGTCATGGACATTTTGCTTGCCTTCCCCTATTTCCTGCTCTGATTTGCTTATCAAATCAACCTCATCCACATGCGAGATCTAACCTCATACTAAATTTTCCTGTTGGACTCAGGTGGCTCTGAGTCACAGACAAAGAGAGAGAGAATGGGGGCAGCCTGGGTAGCACACAGGACCCTCCTTCCCATGTCAGAGACACTGTCAGCTAAGATTGCTAGATGGCTCCAAGTGAGGTTCTGTGAGGATCCACACACTGGGAAGAGTTTAAATGCTGAAGCCATTCCATATTGTACCCCAGACAGTTATACTACTTATGTGGCATTCTCCCCGGGGAGGCTTGCTTTGTAGATTCTGGTTTTATTTGCTCAAAGTTATTTATTTGACAGGGACATTCTGTTAATGGCACTTAATAAATAAAGTCTCTTCCTCCTAGCAGGTATTGTTAGTTTCTTTCCTCATTTGCTTCGTTGCTACAAAACTCAGACCAGAGGCATTCTACTGTAAAGCAAGTGAATGGATACCAGGCCAGTAGCTTCCACTCTTTCCTTCTGCCTCCTTGAGGCACAATTTTTATGTGTTCAAGGATTTTTGGCTCTCTTGGTAATAGTATTATGGGCGGTTTGCAGTAAGTTTGCATAATTCACGCAACTCACGTAAGTGGAGGAGTCAGGAGTAGTTCTAAGCAGTTGATGCCAGAGCCTATGTTTTTCATCACACAATGGACTCTTTCCAAGGCTGTGCAGACTACAAACCCTCCTTCCTTCTCACACCTTTCTGGATCTGTGAGACTGGCCCATATGGATGGCATCAGTGGGTTTCCTTGACCTCTAGCCTCTTGTTGACTTGGGCCAGTGGGGATGGGCAGAGAAAGAAGAGAGGAGAAGATGACACCAGCCATTTATTCATCCTGATCCCTCCCTCCAGGGTCACCTCAGGCTGAACTCCATCCCTGGACTAGGTCACAGCTGCTCTCAGGTGGCCTCCTCTATGAGCTGGGTTTGAGTGATCCCTCCTTCTCTTGCCTCTTCAGTTCCAGAGATGCCCAGGTCCTGTGCTATCCCTTATGGTCTCCAACACCATGCCCAAACCTTTACAATCATTTCATTAAACTTCCTTGAATGATACAATTTGAGTGTGATGTCTGTTTGCAGCCAGGACTCCCCCAACTGGACTCTCACATACCTGTGAACCTCAAGCACTCCTTCATATGTGTTTTCAATGAAATTTATCCAAATCACATCAAATGGCTGTGTATGACACTAAGGAAATGTCATATTGTATCCACGTTCTCTACCACAGTAGGCTAAACTTTCATATTTTGAAAGTTGTCCCTTATTTTAAATAAAACAAGCTGTATGTGCCCTATATAGCACATGAGTCTTACTGTGTGGGATGTCATAGACAGTGACATTCAGGATATTTTGAGCTCTCGGCTCTCCTGGGACCTAGATTAAAACTGTCATCTTCAATTAACAGAGATGCCAACTCCAGCAGAAAGCCTGACTTTCTCAAGGTCACAGCAAGTTGATGACCAGGCGACATCCAAGCTCTGGCTTCCTGCCTTTCCTATTGCTTTCTTAGACTTCTGCAGAAACCCTGAAGTGTGTCAATTTTCTGCCAGGTATGATTGATACATGGGATGAATTACATAAAAAACAAAAATAATATCAATATTAATTCATCAGGGAATTAATATCTCTGATGAATATATATGCAAAAATCATTAACAAAATACTAGCTAGCCAAATACATCCGCATATCAAAAAGATACTCCACTATAATCAAGTGGGTTTCATACCAGGGATGCAGGGATGGTGTAACATATACAAGTCAACAAATGTCATATACCGCATAAACAGAATTAAAAACAAAAATCACATGATCATATCAGGAGACACAGAAAAAGCATCTGACAAAATCCAGCATCCCTTTATAATTAAAACCCTCAGCAAAATCAGCATAGAAAAGACATACCTTAATGTAGTAAAAACCATCTATGACAAACCCACAGCCAACATAATACTGGATGAGGAAAAGTTGATTTCTATCACGCTTTATTGAAGAACTGAAAACGGACTGAGGCAACCCTAAGTCTGAGCCTATTGTCGTTGCAGATGTTGCTGGAAATTGGTGGCCACTCTGGGCCACCAATTTCTATGCAACTCCTCCCCTCTCGTCACCACAGCTCCTCTGTTCCCACTATAATTAGAAATTTTTCATGGCCCCGAAATAGCAGCATGGGACTCTGCAATGTACCAATTCGTAAGTGCCAAATTTACTATGTATTTGTAAATCACTCTGGATGCGAATTGGATCTTAATTGCATCAGTTTGATTTTTTTCGTAGAAAAAGGGGAAGCTTATTCTTCAGGAAATAAGTTTACAAAGGATCACATGTGTGATTCTAGACAAATTTGCTTTGAACATTTAAAGACAATAAGAAGACATGACAGACTCCTTGAGTTGTTTTGAGAACTTATCTCAGGGACAGAATCAAGCCAGAGCTGTTTTAGCCTGACCCCTTGGGAATTCTTAAGGCTTGTTTACATTTTTTCAGAGGTAATACAGGGCAGGGGTCCTACCCTGCTCTGATCCTTAAAAGACTCACACTCCCCCATCCCACGGTCTCACTGTGTCTTAGTAGCAACCGCAGATGAGTTTTCATCACATGTTTGTGTGCTCCTCCTTCTGTGGTTGACTTTGCACCTCTCTTCCTGTCCTGGACTGTCAGCAGGTGTTGTTGGAGGCTGGAAAGCTACCTGAAACTCACTGAAGAATTTTCACTATAAATGAAGGCACTGCAGTCTCAGACTATGATAGCAATTGATATTCTCAGTTTCTACCATATGGAGACATTAAGATGTTTAACCAAGTATCATGATATTTTTAGCAGCCTCTGTAAATAAAATGTAAAATGCTGCAGCCCAGCCTCTTATTTCTGCTGCTGGAGGCTGGGAAGAGAGACGAGGACTGACATGGTGGATGTGAAATCTATAAAACTCTTAAGCTTCACTTGGCTGAGGGTTTGTAGTCTCCTCCCTGGCCAAATTGTAAACAAGAAATACATTTGCTTGATTTAGATTTTACTTATCATTTTTTTAATGACGAAATTTAACCATGTAGCAAAGTTAGAAGAATTTTACAGTGAACATCCATGATATGGGACAAATGGTATTCGCCTAAAATTTATGTTAAAGTTGTAACCCCTAGTATTACAAAGTGTGACTGTATTCCGAGATGAGATCTTTGAATAGGTAGCTAAGATTACCCTTATCTGTTAGGATGGGCCCTCATTTAATCTGACTGGTGTCCTTACAAAGAAGAGGAGATTAGGACATCCACATGCACAGAGGAAATATCGTGTGAAGACAGCCAAAAGGCAAAGGAAAAGGCCTCAGAAGAAACAAACCATGCCAACAACTTGATCATAGACTTTTAACCTCCAGAACTCTAAGTCAATAAATTTCTTTTGTTTAAGCTACCCATTTTGTTATGGCAGCCCTAGCAAACTAATATGAGCCATGGTGAGGATATTGAACTGTAAATGTTAAGGTGTGTGTGTGAATCCCTTTTTTCCCAGGAGGTTTCATGGCCCTGTGTGCATGTGTCCACCCTGTGCCAGGAAACTTTGAACTGGGTATGAAGCAGGGAAGCTTTTATAAACATGGAAGGAAGCCTGATTATGTTATTTTCCCTGGAACAAAAGGTGTCAGTCGACACCCATCACCTTGATTCCACCATCATCATCCCCGCTTTATTGTGTGTCTACTCACCCCTCCATTCCTTTGTCATCCATCTTCTTACTTGGTTTAAATTTACATAAGCCCAGAAGCATGTTAGCTTGAAAAGACTGTTCTGACCTGAAAATAAGTCCCCAATAACCCTGTCTGTCCCAATGATTTCAGGCTAACCTGGTCACTGACGTTATTCAAGGTGGAGCCTCAAATGGGACTTCAGACGTAAGTGGTCTCATTGCAGTCTGCTGCTGATGATCTTCACAAATACAGGTAGGCAGGCTCCTGGAACCTTGGCTCAGTACTACCATGGTGAATTTTAGGGCATTGCTCTGATTAGAAGAGAATCCCTCTTCAATGACTGTACTGAACTGCCAAGGACAAGCTCCTGTGGCCTTCCAGGGAAGACACCAGAGGGAGAGGTTCCTTTCATTTTTGTCTTTTGAAAGAGACTCAGTTTGTCCTTCTTGTGATCTTTCTTTCTCTCTCTCTTCTTTCTTCCTTCTTTCTTTCTTTCTTTTCTTTCTTCTCTCTCTTTCTTTCTTTCTTTCTTTCTTTCTTTCTTTCTTTCTTTCTTTCTTTCTTCTCTCTCTTTCTTTCTTTCTTTCTTTCTTTCTTTCTTTCTTTCTTTCTTTCTTTCTTTCTTCTCTCTCTTTCTTTCTTTCTTTCTTTCTTTCTTTCTTTCCTTTCTTTCTTTCTTTTCTTTCTTTCTTTCTTTTCTTTCTTTCTTTCTCTTTCTTTCTTTCTTTCTTTCTTTCTTTCTTTCTTTCTTTCTTTCTTCCTTCTTTCTTTCTTTCCTTCTTTCTTTCTTTTTCTTTCATCTTTCTTTTTTCTTTCTTTCTTCTTTCCTTCTTTCTTCTTTCTTGCTTGCTTTCTTGCTTTCTCTCTCTCTCTCTCTCTCTTTCTCTTTCTTTCGACAGAGTTTTGCTCTGTTGCCCAGGCTGGAGTGCAGTGACATGATCTTGGCTCACTGCAGCCTCCGCCCCCTGGGTTCCAGCCATTCTCCTGCCCCAGCCTCCCGAGTAGCTAGGATTACAGGCCCATGCCACCATGCCCAGCTAATTTTTGTATTTTCAGTAGAGATGGGGTTTCACCATGTTGGCCAGGCTGGTCTTGAACCCGTGACCTCAGGGGATTTGCTAGCCTCAGCTTCCCAAAGTGCTGGGATTACAGGCATGAGCCATTGCGCCCGGCCGTGACCTTTTTCTTAATCAATTGTGCTTGACATTGAGTATGTACTCATCATTGGTATCAGTGATAATTGTGCATTTGTGACACACAAATAATTGTATGTCTGTGTAGGAATAGTAAACAAATGAATAAAAACAATAACATTTTCCCCTTCTTTAATAGAGAGGGTCTAAATTCTAATGCTGTGCCTCACTGATCTTTCATCAGAAATTCCTATGGTACCTATTATCTGTACCACTGAGGTTGTGCTGGCCCTTCCAGTCCACTCGGTGTCACTTCATTTTTAATTTGATCTGACTGCTTGGTTGCAAGCTCTTAGAAGACCCATCCAGTCTAAAAGATACTACTTGTTTCTTCCCTGTCCACCCAAGTTCCCTCCCAATGCACATACTCGGTCCTTACTAAACATGTTTTGAATGAAGGGCCTGATGGAAGCATTTCCATCTATCTTTTGTGGGAACCAATGCCCAATGCTTCGCTGTTCTTCTGCTAGTGCATCTGTCAGAGATCATGGCTCTGGGGTCTCTGTAGGAGACAGACACAGAGTGAAATGGTCCTCATGAGTTCACTGGGCAGGTGACTACAGTCGGTTGATGCTTGCCTCTGTGACCAAAGCTTTTCCTCTTATTAATCATTATCTCCACTGCTCTGCCCATCTAAAGTCTCCCTTCAAAGTCTAGCCAGACACTTGTGTCTCTAAAACCTTCCCCTAATATGCCATCCAAAGTAGACCATGATGGCAAAGAACAACCAGCTAGTTTCTGATAATATATCTAATAAATATGATATATGCATACATATATATATGTATATACATACACACACATATGCATATGTAATATGATTTTTTACCTTCAACATTTTTACTTTTGACATTTGGGTTTCAAGTGTAGTATAGTGTTATTGTTAGTAGTATAACAGATATGCACCCTTCACAGGTAGAGGATACACATTAGGTCACATTACTTTTATTAATCAAATTTAACTCCTAGAAGCTCCCAGTCTGCCAATCCCAAGAAAGCATTTTGCTTCTTTGACTTCCTGGGTGATAAATTAATCCAGAATGTCAGTCCTAGTTTTTAGTACCTTCCAGAGAGCTGGAAAATCCACTAAAGCAGAATCTCTTAAGCTTCTATGTGCATGTAAAGCCTCTGCAGACCTTATCGAAATGCAGGTTCTGATTTGGTGGGAAGGAGGCCCAAAACTCCTCATATCTGATGACCTCCCTGGAGATCCCTACACTGCCACATTGTATACCACATTCAGAGCAGCAAGGCAAGAGGAGGCCCTGTCATGGCAGGCTGGGGATCCGTGTTCATTGCTGAGCTGTGAATGTCTGGTCCCCCAAACCCTACTGCATCCCAGGGCCCTTCCTGCTCTTGGAGGGATTTACTCAGCTGGCTGCATCATGTGACTTCTCAAGGCTCCCTCCAAAGAAAGTCTCTTGAACACAGTACTATGGTCACTCTGTAACTCCAAGGGCTCAATCCCCAGTACAGCTTTGTGTACACACACACACACACACACACACACACACACACATACATTTCCCCCTAGGAAAGCTCATAGTGTTAGTGTTTCCAACATGATCACATGCTATATAAACAGAATGAATCTTTTCCCTTCACAATCTAAACCCAAAAGTAGAGCCTAGGACTATTCTAAGCTTTTCTTTTTCTTGTGCTGTAAGTGACTTTCAGGTCCCTGATGTCCTTGAATGCCAGATTTCTTATACAAAATCACCCCTGTTCTTCGGCTGTGTGATGATAATATTGAGCTGTGAATTTCAAGGTGTGTGTGTGAGCCCTTTCCTCCCCAGTAGGCTCCATGTCCCCTGTGTGCATTTGTCCACCTCATCCCAAGAAACTTTAAACTGAGTATGAAGCAGGGAAGCCTTTATAAACATGGAAGGAAGGCTGATTATTGTTAAGCATGCTCTGAATGAAGAGACTCCCTAACAGGCTTTTACTTGGGTGTGAGTGGGCTGAGTCTGAAAAGAGAATCAGCAGAGCGTGGTGGGATAGGAGTTGGTTTTATAGGTTTGGGGTAGGCAGTAGAAAGTTACAGAAGTTACAGTTCAGGGGGGTTTTTGCAAGCCCGGGAGGGGGCCACTGTGGGGGGTTGCCAGGGGCGTGTCACAAGGTCCATGGTTCAGTGTCACAAGGTATCAGTTAAGCCAGAACAATGATGGAATGCTACAAAGCCAGTTAATCAGACACTGCAGGAGCTAGCTATTCTTTTGTTGCCAGGGCCAGGGGGTGGTGTTGTTGGTCACAAGGTCCAAGGTCCAGTGTCACAAGGTTGGCTCATCAGTTAAGCCAGGAACAGTTGAGGCAGAAACAACGGCAGACTAGCTATTCTTTCCTCTTTCCTGGAGATGTACGTGTGGGTCACAAGGGTTCCATGGCTTGACTAGGGTGTTGCCTATGGTGCAGCCAGTTCAAAGAGGCTTGCGATAATGTTATTTCCCCTGGAACAAAAGGTGACAATCTACTCTCTCTATATATATGTTAAAGGAATCACACACACTCACACTAAAGGCCGCAGGTAGAATTCCTCTAGAGCTGCACTGTACAATTGGGTGGTTATGATTACATAAGCCAGTGTGGCTAGTCTGAATTGAGATGAGTTGTGTGGACCCAGAAAATCTGAGACGGATCTCAGCTCATTTAGAAAATTTATTTTGCCAAGGTTGAGGATGTGCACCCATGAAACAGCCTTGGGAAGTTCTGAGGACATGTGCCCAAGGTGGTCAGGCACAGCTTGGGTTTATACATTTTAGGGAGACAGGAGACATCAATAAATTTCTGTAAGAAGTACATTGGCTCAGTCTGGAAAGGGGGGACTACTCGAAGCAAAGGCAGGATGAATCTAAGCAGGGAGGGGACTTTCAGGTCACAGGTGGGTGACAAACTAGTGGTTGCATTCTTTGGCGTTTCTGATTAGTCTTTCCAAAGGAGGCAGTTAAGATATGCATTTGTCTTGTGAGCAGAGGGATAACTTTCAACAGAATGGGAGGCAGGTTTGCCTTAAGCAGTTCCCAACTTACTTTTCCATTTAGCTTAGTGATTTTGGGGGCCCAAGATATTTTTCTTTCACAGTTATAAGTGTAAAATACATACAGAATTTCAAAGAATTTAGTAAAACAATAAAAAAGATTTTGTAAAAAGAATATATTTCACTGATAATGCTTATATTGGTTACATGTTGAAGTGGAAGATAAAAAGTTTTCTTCTACCCTCTCAGATTTGGTGGCTGGGATGAGCAAATTCAACTGACAAAAGAGATTAACACGAGAAAAGGCACATACATTTTAATTGATGTTAATATTTTTAGGTGCACAAGTACTGCACTGAAAGGTATAAACCCCAGAAAGCCATTAGACTTGGGGGCTTAGACACCTTTTTAACAATGGGTGATCAATTGAGAAGTGACTGGACAAAGGAAAGGGCTGAGGCCTCCAGGCTGATTAGTGATGAGGAAATCTATGGAGGGAACTAATAAAAGGTAGGGTTATTTTATTTTATTTATTTATTTATTTATTTATTTTTTATTGCATTTAAGTTTGAGGGTGCATGTAAAGAACATGCAAGATGGTTGCATAGGTACACACATGGCAGTGTGATTTGCTGCCTTCCTCCCGATCACCTATATCTGGCATTTCTCCCCAAGCTATCTCTCTCCAACTCTCCTCCCCCTGCTGTCCCTCCACTATTTCCCCCTGACAGACCCCAGTGTGTGATGCTCCCATCCCTGTGTCCATGTGTTCTTATGTTCAATACCCACCTATGAGTGAGAACAGGCGGTGTTTGATTTTCTGTTCTTGTGTCAGTTTGCTGAGAATGATGGTTTCTAGGTTCATCCATGTCTCTACAAAGGACACGAACTCATCATTCTTGATGGCTGCATAATATTCCATGGTGTATGTGTGCCACATTTTCTCTGACCAGTCTATTATCGATAGGCATTTGGGTTGTTTCCAGGTCTTTGCTATTGTAAACTATGCGGCAATGAACATTCTTGTGCATGTGTCCTTATAGTAGAATGATTTATAATCCTTTGGATATATACCCACTAATGGGATTGCTGGGTCAAATGGAATTTCTATTTCTAGGTCCTTGAGGAATCGTCACACTATCTTCCACAATGGTTGAACTAGTTTACACTCCCAGCAGTAGTGTAAAAGTGTTCCTATTTCTCCACATCCTCTCCAGCACCTGTTGCCTCCCAATTTTTTAATGATCGTCATTCTAACTGGCATGAAATGGTATCTCAATTTAGTTTTGATTTGCATTTCTCTAATGACCAGTGATGATGAGCATTTTTTCATATGTTTGTTGGCCTCACGTATGTCTTCTTTTTTAAAGTGTCTGTTCATATCCTTCACCCATTTTTGAATGGGCTTGTTTGCTTTTTTCTTGTAAATCTGTTTTAGTTCTTTGTAAATTCTGGATATCAGCCCTTTGTCAGATGGGTAGACTGCAAAAATGTTTTCCCATTCTGTTGGTTGCGAATTCACTCTAATGACTGTTTCTTTTGCTATGAAGAAGCTGTGGAGTTTGATTAGGTCCCATTTGTCTATTTTGGCTTTTGTTGCCAATGCTTTTGGTATTTTGGTCATGAAGTCCTTGCCTACGCCTATGTCCTGAATGGTTTTGCCTAGATTTTCTTCCAGGGTTTTTATGGTGTTAGGTCTTATGTTTAAGTCTTTAATCCATCTGGAGCTAATTTTAGTGTAAGGTGTCAGGAAGTGGTCCAGTTTCTACTTTCTGCACATGGCTAGCCTGTTTTCCCAACACCATTTATTAAACAGGGACTCCTTTCCCCATTGCTTGTTTTTGTCAGGTTTGTCAAAGATCGGATGGTTGTAGATGTGTTGTGTACCCTCTGAGACCTCTGTTCTGTTCCATTGGTCTATATCTCTGTTTTGGTACCAGTACCATGCTGTTTTGATTACTGTAGCCTTGTAGTATAGCTTGAAGTCAGGTAGTGTGATGCCTCCCACTTTGTTCTTTTTGCTTAGAATTGACTTGGCTATGCGGGCTCTGTTTTGGTTCCATATGAAGTTTAAGGTGTTTTTTTCCAGTTCTGCGAAGAAGGTCATTGGTAGCTTGATGGGAATCACGTTGAATCTGTAAATTACTTTGGGCAGTATGGCCATTTTCACAATATTGATTCTTCCTAACCATGAATGTGGAATGTTTCTCCATCTGTTTGTGTCCTCTCTTATTTCGTTGAGCAGTGGTTTGTAGTTCTCCTTGAAGAGGTCCTTTACGTTATTTTTTAGTTGTATTCCCAGGTATTTTATTCTCTTTGTAGCAATTGTGAATGTCAGTTTGTTCTTGATTTGGCTCTCTTTAAGTCTGTTATTGGTGTATAGGAATGCTTGTGATTTTTGCACATTGATTTTCTATCCTGAGACTTGGCTGAGGTTGCTTATCAGTTTCAGGAGATTTGGGGCTGAGAGGAGGGGGTCTTCTAGATATACAATCATATCATCTGCAAATAGAGACAATTTGACTTCCTCCTTTCCTATTTGAATGCCCTTTATTTCTTTTTCTTGCCTGATTGCTCTGGCTAGTACTATACTGAATAGGAGTGGTGAGAGAGGGCATCCTTGTCTAGTGCCAGATTTCAAAGGGAATGCTTCCAGTTTTTGCCCATTCAGTATGATATTGGATGTTGGTATGTCGTAAATTGTTTTTATTATTTTGAGATACGTTCCATCAACACCTTGTTTATTGAGGGTTTTTAGCATAAAGCTCCATTGAATTTTGTCAAAGGCCTTCTCTGCATCTATTGAGGTAATCATGTGATTTTTGTCTTTGGTTCTGTTTATGTGGTGAATTACGTTTATAGACTTGCGTATGTTGAACCAGCCTTGCATCCCCAGGATGATGCCTACTTGATCATGGTGGATAAGCTTTTTGATGTGCTGTTGCAATCGGTTTGCCAGTATTTTATTGAAGATTTTTGCATCTATGTTCATCACTGATATTGGCCTGAAGTTTTCTTTTCTTGTTGAGTCTCTGCCGGGTTTTGGTATCAGGATGATGTTGGTCTCATAAAATGATTTGGGAAGGAGTCCCTCTTTTTGGATTGTTTGTTATAATTTCAGAAGGAATGGTACCGGCTCCTCTTTGTATGTCTGGTAGAATATGGTTGTGAACCCATCTGGACCTGGGCTTTTTTTTGGGTAGCAGGCTCTTAATTGCTGCCTCAACTTCAGACCTTGTTATTGGTCTATTCAGGATTTTGACTTCTTTCTGGTTTAGGCTTTGGAGGGTGCAAGTGTCTAGGAATTTATCCATTTCTTCCAGATTTACTAGTTTATGTGCATAAAGTTGTTTGTAATAATCGGTGATGATGGTTTGAATTTCTGTGGAATCTGTGGTGATATCCCCTTTATTGTTTTTTATTGCATCTATTTGATTATTCTCTCTTTTCTCTTGTATTAATCTGGCTAGTGGTCTGTCTATTTTGTTGATCTTTTCAAAAAACCAGCTCCTGGGTTTATTGATTTTTTGAAGGGTTTTTTGTGTCTCTATCTCCTTCAGTTCTGCTCTGATCTTAGTTATTTCTTGTCTTCTGCTAACTTTTGAGTTTTTTTGATCTTGCTCCTCTAGCTCTTTCAATTTTGATGATGGGGTGTAGATTTTAGATCTATCCTTTCTTCTCATATGGGTATTTATTGCTATATATTTCCCTCTAGACACTGCTGTAAATGTGTCCCAGAGATTCTGATATGTTGTGTCTTCGTTCTCAGTGGTTTCAAAGAACATCTTTATTTATGCCTTCATTTCATTGTTTATCCAGTCAACATTCAAGAGCCAGTTGTTCAGTTTCCATAAAGCTCTGTGGTTCTGAGTTAGTTTCTGAATTCTGAGTTCTAACTTGATTGCACCGTGTGCTGAGAGACTGTTTGTTATGATTTCCATTCTTTTGCATTTGCTCAGGAGTGATTTACTTCCAATTATGTGGTCTATTTTAGAGTAGGTGCGATGTGGTGCTGAGAAGAATGTATATTCTGTGATTTCGGGTGGGGAGTTCTGTAAATGTCTATTAGGTTTGCTTGTTCCAGGTCTGAGTTCAAGTCCTGTATATCCTTGTTAATTTTCTGTCTCGTTGATCTGTCTAATATTGACAATGGGGTGTTAAATTCTCCCACTATTATTATGTGGAAGTCTAAGTCTCTTTGTAAGTCATTAAGAACTTGCCTTATGTATCTGGGTGCTCCTGTATTGGGTGCATATATATTTAGGATAGTTAGCTCTTCTTGTTGCCTGGGTCCTTTTACCATTATGTAATGTCCTTCTTTGTCTCTTTTTGATCTTTGTTGGTTTAAAGTATAGTTTATCAGAGACGAGAATTGCAACTCCTGCTTTTTTTTGCTCTCCATTTGCTGGCTAAATCTTCCTCCATCCCTTTATTTTGAGCCTTTGTGTATCCTTGCATGTGAGATGGGATTCCTGGATACAGTATACTGATGGGTTTTGGGTCTTTATCCAATTTGCCAGTCTGTGTCTTTTGATTGGGGCATTTAGCTCATTTACATTTAGGTGAATACTGTTATGTGTGAATTTGATCCTGCCATTTTGATGCTAGCTGGCTGTTTTTCCTGTTAGTTGATGCAGATTCTTCATTGTGTTGATGCTCTTTACCATTTGGTATGTTTTTGGAGTGGGTGGTACTGGTTTTTCCTTTCTATGTTTAATGCCTCTTTCAGGAGCTCTTGTAAAGCAGGCCTGGTGGTGATGTACTCTCTGAGTACTTGTTTGTTTGCAAAGGACTTTATTTTTCTTCACTTATGAAGCTTAGTTTGGCTGGATATGAAATTCTGGGTTGAAAGTTCTTTTCTTTAAGGATGTTGAATATTGGCCCCTACTCTCTTCTGGCTTGTAGGGTTTCTGCTGAGATATGTGCTGTGAGTCTGATGGGCTTCCCTTTGTGTATTACCCAACATTTCTCTCTGGCTGCCCTTAGTATTTTCTCCCTCATTTCAGATCTGGTCAATCTGACGATTTTGTGCCTTGGGGTAGCTCTTCTTGAGGAATATCTCCGTGGTGTTCTCTGTATTTCCTGGACTTGAATATTGGCCTGCCTTGTTATGTTGGGGAAGTTTTCCTGGATAATATCCTGAAGAGTATTTTCCAGCTTGGATTCATTCTCTCCATCACATTCAGGTACACCTATCAAATATAGATTAGGTCTTTTCACATAGTCCCATATTTCTTGGAGACTTTGCTCATTCCTTTTTACCCTTTTTTCTCTAATCTTGCCTTCTTGTTTTATTTCGTTGTGTTGATCTTCAACCTCTGATATTCTTTCTTCTACTTGGTCAATTCGGCTGTTGAAACTTGTGTATGCTTCGCAAAGTTCTCATGTTGTGTTTTTCAGTTCCATCAATTCACTTATATTCCTCTCTAAGTTGTTTATTCTCATTAGCATTTCATCAAATCTTTTTTCAAAGTTCCTAGTTTCTTTGCATTGGGTTAGAACATGTTCTTTTAGCTCACAGGAGTTTCTTATTACCTGCCTTCTGTAGCTGGATTCTGTCAATTCATCACACTCATTCTCCATCCAGCCTTGTTTCCTTGCTGGTGAGGCATTGTGATCCCATGTAGGAGGAGTGGCATTCTGGTTTCGGGTGTTTTCATCCTTTTTGCACTGGTTTCTTCCCATCTTTGTGGATTTATCCATCTGTTGTCTTTGTAGTTGTTGACTTTCAGATTGGGTCTCTGAGTGGATGTCCAGTTTGTTGATGATGAAGTTATTTCTTTCTGTTTCTTAGTTTTCCTTCTAACAGTCTGGCCCCTCTGCTGTAGGACTGCTGAGGTCCACTCCAGGCCTGGGGATCACCTGCAGTGGCTGCGGAACAGTGAGGGTTGCTGCCAGTTTCTTCTTCTGCTATCTTTGTTCCAGAACGGTACACCCCAGATGTCAGTCTGAGCTCTCCTTTATGAGGTGACTCTTTGAATATACCTGGGTCACGGAGCTGCTTGAGGAGACAGTCTGTTTTTTATTGGAGCTCAAGTGCTGAGCTGTGAGCTCCATTGTTCATTTAGAGCTGCTGGGCAGTTACATTTAAGTCTGCTGCAGCAGAATTAATAAACCCCCACCCCCTTTATTTTTTTCCCAGGTGCTCTGTCCCGGGGAGTTAGGGCTTTATTTATGAGTTTCTGTTGTGCTGCTGCCTTTTTTCAGGGCTGCCCTGCCCAGCGAGGAGGCAGTCTCGTCACTGTCTGCTTGCAGAGGCTTTGCTGAGCTGCTGTGGGCTCCACCCAACTGCTGTGTGAACTTCCCTGCAGTCCTGTTTATACGGGTATAGTTAGAACTGCCTTGGCAATGGCGGCCCACCTCTATAATGGCGGACTCTCCCTGTAATGATGGGCTGCCTCGGCAATGGTGGGCTGCCTCAGCAGTGGCAAACTACCTATGTAGTGGTGGAGTGCCTTGGTAATGGCGGATGCCCCTCCCCTACAGAGCTGAACCGTCCCAGGTTCAGCTGTGCTTGCTGTGAAACTCTCAATCCAGAGCATTTCTGATTGCTGTTTGTGTGTGTGTGTGTGTGGGGGGAGGTGGGACCAGCCAAGCCTGATCACCTTGGTCCCTGCCTCAGAGCTTTTTTTTTTTTTTCTTTTTAGTTGAATGGTCAACTGTCTCCCAGGTTTTCCAATCACCTGTTGAAAAGGCGCCGGGATCTGTGTGATTTCCCCTGCGGTGACCCACACACTGGCTGAAACAGTGGCGCTGGGATTCGTGGCACTTTTTTGCCTGGGAATCTCCTGGCCTGGCTTCCTGTTTCAGTCCCCTTTTTAATCAGATGAATGGGCGACTCTGCCTTCCCGAAGCTCCAACTGCCAGCCCTAAATGGTGCCCAGACCCATGTATTTTGTATGGAGAACTGCCACGCCAGCCAAAACAGCCGCACTGGCCAAACCTGCCACGCTGGTGACCCATGGCGCTCCTCCACCTGGGAATCTCCTGGTCTCTGGGTAATAAAAATCCATCTGGAAATGTGGCGTCCACTCACCCTCTGCACTTTCACTGGGAGCTGTAATCCTGAGCTGCTTCTAATCGGCCATCTTGGATCCCTCCCCCAGGTAGGGTTATTTTAGTAAAGTTTAACCCTCATGGTGCTGGCTCCCCTTATTCAATGGTAAGGCTCACCTTCTTCATTCTAGTTCAGGAGTGGAGGAAAACCTACACTCTGATTTTAGGTATAAAAGGAGTGAGCAGAGATCTATTCTTGCTCCTGGTGAATCTCAGTTGCCATCAGCTCAACACAGTGGCACATTTTTGGGTGGCATATTCTAATCCTCTTCATTGAAATGACAATATTTTGAATGACTCAGGTTAAATAAAATACATCATAAAAATTGATTTCACCTGTTTCTCTTTTTTAATAAGGCTAATAGAAAACTTTAAATTACATACGCAGCTCACATTTTATTCCCATTTTACAGAGCTGCTCTAGGGAGAAAACAGTTATTTGTTAAGCAAATTATTTTGGACCCTTGGAAAGGGAGACAAATACAGAGTAAGATGTGAAAAGAGAGGTGTAAAACCACAGGGCTGGAGGTAGGAACTTGAATTGGCAGAAAGTGCAGGGGACACTTGTTAAAAGCAGGAAATCCAAATATTCAGTTACATTGTTTTCAAATTAGCAATTAAACCTTCTTTGCCCCTCTCGAGTTTCAGGAAAGTCTCCTCAAGGAAAATGTGAAGTAGTGAATGGCAATTCATCAGAAGCTGAAAGTCCAAATCAGAAGCCTGTATGGACAATGAGAGATTCCAGAAAAATGCAGAATTCTTAGGGAGACAATTGAAATCATTGAGAAGTCATGGAATGGGCTTGTGGGTCTTGCAAATGGGGCAAGACCCATTTGGGTCTTTTTCTGGACAGTAGAGGCTCTACCCAAAGAACACAGCATGGTTTCCAGCACTTTATTATAAAAATTTGCAAACCTTCATGGAAGTTGAGATAATGTTATGGTAAGCATCCACATACCAACAACCTATGCCTAAAATCCCAGCACTTAGGGGGGTTGAGGCAAGAGGATCACTTGAGCTCAGGAGCTTGAAACAAATCCTGGCAACATAGAGAGCCCCCATTTCTACAAAAAAATTAAAAAAATAGTCAGACATGGTGGCATGTGCCTGTAGTTCTAGCTACTTGGAAGGCCGAGATGGGAGGACTGGTTGAGTCCAGGAGTTCAGGGCTGCAGTAAGCCGTGATTGTGCCACTGCACTCTGTCCTGGGCAGCAGTGAGACCCTGTCTTAAAAAAAAATCACACATCTATTTCTCTATTAAATCCTCCATTTATTCTTAATTCATTTTATTTTTTATGCATTTTGAAGTAAATTCATCAGTATACATTCTTCTAAATACTATAGTGTGTGGCCGGGCATGGTGGCTCACATCTATAATCCCAGCATTTCAGAAGGCTGAGGTGGGTGGATTATCTGAAGTCAGGAGTTTGACACCAGCCTGGCCAACATGGGGAAACCCCATCTCTACCAAAAATACAAGAATCAGCCCAGCTGGTCGTGGGCACTTGTAATCGCAGCTACTTGGGAGGCCGAGGCAGGAGAATCACTTGAACCTTGGAGGCAGAGGTTGAGGAGGGCCAAAACTGTGTCATTGCATTCCAGCCTGGCCAACAAGAGTGAAACTCTGTCTCAATAAAATGGGCTGGTCTCAAACTCGTGATCTCAAGTGATCCACCCACCTTGACCTCCCAAAATGCAGGAATTACAGACATGAGCCACCATGCCTGGCCAATCTGTCTTTTTTTGGTTAAATTTATAGCCCCCTAGCCAATGAATCTAAGAGGGTAGAGAAAAAGTTTTTCTTCCTTGAATATATCACGAAGCAGAGTTCAATATAGTATACAAGTTGCATACAACGTATGTGTAGTTTTTACAAAACTATATAACCGTGTAACCCAAATTCCTATTAATATATGAAAAAATCACCATCTCCCAGAGTGTCCCCCATGCCTTTCCCCATCAATCATCACTCTTACCCTCTAGAAGCAATTGCTCTTCTGATTTTTTTCCCATCATAGGTTAGTTTTGCTCTTTCTAGAACTTTATGTAAATGGAATCCCACTGTGTGTACTCTTTTGATAAGGCTTCTTTTACTCAGTATGATATTTTGAGATTCATACATGTTGTTGCAAAGCACAACATTTAAAGACTTTTCTCACTTAACCAGGTCAAAATATGTTATTTCTACTGGACTAAGAATTCAGTATGAAATTTAATGTAAAGACATGGACCATCATCATAGACCTTCCTACCCAATATTATCTTTCTGATATTGATAATAGTAGAAAGAAATATCTGTGGACACCATAATATCACTTCAAAAGTTCATGAAGTACAACAAGACTAAAACATGTCTTTCTTTTGGGGATATTTGATAAATTCCTCAACCATAAATAGATCATGATGCTTCATTCATGTATTCATTTCTTTTCTCTTTTTTAATTGTAGTCAAATGCACATAACTTAAAGTTTACCACCATAACCATTTTTAAGTGTACAGTTAAGTGGTATTAAGTACAGTTAGAGTGTTATACAACTATCACCACCATTGATATCTAGAACTTCATCTTCCCAAATCAAAATTCTGTACCCATTAAACAATAACCCCATTCTCCCTTTCTCTAGCCCCTGAAAACCACAATTCTACTTTCTGTATTTATGATTTTGACTGCCCTCTCTGCCTCATGCAAGTGTAATAATGCGGTAGTCTTTTTTGATTGACTTATGTCACTGAGTGTAATGTGCTCAAGCCTCATTCATGCTGTAGCATGTGTCAGAATTTCCTTTCTTCTTAAGGCTAACTGGTAAGGAGAGATTTACTTTTTCATTTTGCTGTTTGTCTTCTACATGGCTTATAGCTTTTCTGTTTTTCATTTCTTGCATTACTGTCATCTGTTGTGTTGAGTTAAATTTTTGTAGTGAAATGTTTAAATTCCTTTCTTATTTTTTTGTGTATTA
Organism: Cebus imitator; assembly: GCF_001604975.1. Classification (NCBI taxonomy): domain Eukaryota; kingdom Metazoa; phylum Chordata; class Mammalia; order Primates; family Cebidae; genus Cebus; species Cebus imitator. The sequence continues at coordinate 2,158,870 of NW_016107446.1, forward strand.
TAAAGGTATTTTCTCTTTGGCTACTATTGAGATTATCTTTAATATAATAAATTTATAATACTTTAATTTGTATTTAAACCAGTTTAATTTCTATAACATACAAAAACACTGCTTCTTTACATCTCTGTCTCTATCCCTTTCAGTTGTTAATGTCACAAAATTACATGTGTATACTTCATATGTTCAACAACATAAACCAATAGTTTTTAAAAGTGAATTAGTTTCTTAAATTATGTAGAAAACAAAATGTGGTTATGACCCAAAGTTACAGTAATTCTAGCTTTTAGACTGATCATTTTTTGAAATAGTCTTTTACACACATACACAGGATCATGTGAATATAGAGAGAAGAGAAGATGGTCATCTATACACCAAGTTGAATGACCCTCAGAAGAAACCAACCCTTTGGACAACTTGATCTTGAACTTCTAGCTTTCAGACCTGTGAGAAAATAAATTGCTGTTGCTTAAATTAAAAAAAAAAAGTATTTTAAATCATGTAGAAAACAAGTGGTGTTACAAACCATTGTTATAATAGTACTAACATTTGTAATTGCCTATGTGTTCATCTTTACTGGGATCTTTATTTCTTCATATGGCTTTGAGTTACTGTCTAGTGTCCTTTTATTTCAACCTGTGGAACTCCCTTGAGCATTTCTTGTAGGGTATGTCTTGAGGTAACAAGTTATCTTAGCTTTTGTTTATCTGAGAATATTGTAATTCTCCTTCTTTTTTGAAGGACAATTTCACCAAATATAGAATTTGGGGTTGATATTTTTATTTCTTTTAATATTTTGAATATATCAGTCCACTGCCTTTTGGTCTCCAATATTTATGATGAGATGCTCTTGTTTTTAATCCCATAACTTATTATTTATTATTTTTACATTTTTCTATTGATATACAGTGATTAAACATATTTGTGGGCCACATGTGATGTTTTGATAAAAGAACATGCAATATGTATGTTGTATATTCAATATACAATCAATGATCAAATCAGGATATTTAGAATATCCATCAACTTAAACATTTATCATTTCTTTATTTTGGGAGTATTTTAAATCTTCTCTACTCTGTTATGAAATATACTATATATTGTTGTTAACTAGTCACCCTACTGTGTTATCAAACACTAGAACTTATTCCCCCATCTAACTGTATCTTTGGACATATAATCTTATGAGGATCACTTTATGTGATGAATCACTTTTCTCTTGCTACTTTCAAGACTGTCTTTGGCTTTTGAAGTTTGATCATATTGTGTCTTAGTGTGGATTTTTGAGTTCATCTTATTCAGAATTTACTGAGCTTCTTGAATATTTGTATTTGTCTTTTATTGAATTTAGAAAGATTTTGGCCATCAATTCTTCTAATAACCTATCTTTCTATTCTCTGTTTTCCTTCTGAGCCTACCACCACACATATGTTTTTCTCAGCAGTGTTCCAGAAGTCCCTTAAGCTCTGTTCACTTTCCTTCAGTCATTTTGCTTTCTGTTCCTCAGACTCAATGATTTCCATTGTGCTATTTTCAAATTTGTTGAATCTTCTTCCTTCTCAAGTCTGCCTTTGAATCCCTCTAGTGAATTTTTTATTTCAGTTATACTGCTTTTTAGTATCAAATTTAATTTTTGTTTCTTCTTAGGTTTTCTATGTGTTTATGAATATTTCTATTTTGTCCTATGTTATTTTCTTGGCTTTCTCCCCATCTTTCTTAACTTTTTGAGAATCTTTAAGATAATTGTTTTTGTTTAGTAGATCTGACATTGGGTTTTTTTCAGAAGCAGGTTCTTCTTCTTTTGTTTTCTTTTCATTAAAATGGACCATACATGACTGGGCACGTTGGCTCATACCTGTAGTCCCAGCACTTTGGGAGGCCAATGAAGGCAAATCATGAGGTCAGGAGTTTGAACCAACCTGACCAATATGGTGAAACCCTGTCTCTACTAAAAATATAAAAATTAGCTGGGCATGGTGGTGGGCACCTGTAATCCCAGTTACTCAGGAGGCTGAGGCAGGAGAATCACTTGAACTTGGGAGGCAGAAGTTGCAGTGAGCCAAGATTGTGCCACTGCACTCCAGCCTGGGAGAAGACTTCATCTCAAAAAAAAAAAAAAATAAACCAAGAAAACAAACAAACAAACAAAAGCAAAAAAAGCTTAAAAATAAATGGGCCATACATTTCTTTTCTTTTGTGTGTGTCTTGATTTTTTTTTCTTAAAAATGGACACTTGAAGATAATGATTTAATAACACTTGAAATCAGGTTCTCTTCTTTTCTGGCATTGCTGAACTTTTGTTCTTGGGTTTTTTTTTTTTTTTTTTTGGTTGTTGTTGTTGTAGTTGCTTACTGTTTTTGCTCTTTTAACTGTTGCGGGCTATCTCAGTGCTGAGGATTAGCCTGAGGTGTAAACTTAAGGTCTTCTCAGGTCTTTCTGAGCCTGTGCCTTTCCCTGGGCATGCTTAGTCACCTTCCAATGTCCCCTATAGATGCAGTTACTTTGGAATATCCCAGTCTCTAATGGATAGCTCCCAAAAGGGGAAAACAAAAAAATTAAGGAGGGGAAAAAGAATGCTGGCCTTTTAAGTACCCTGGAAATCACTTCAGCCAGAGAGGCGCTAGCAATAATGAGAGTGGGTCAATAACAATGGCCACCTGCCTCTTTGCCTCTACTTCTGTGATGAGAACCAGCAATCAGTAATCATAGCACAGATATTTGGAGAACTGGGTTCTTATTGCCCACCCTGGGTCCCTCAAGCTGTGTGAAGGCTTCTTCAGGTCATGTGCACAGTGGCCTGCCACAGGGCTGGGGTGGTCAATGGGTAGTTACTACTGTGCAGAGTCCAAGTTGCCCAAAATTAATTGAAATTTACTTCCAAGACATTCCCTGGAAGTCGCAACCCTTCTATAGACTCCAGAATTCCAAAATAGTTACATCAGATGGATTCTGCCAGTGCAGTTGTTGTATGGATGGGGAAACAGATTCCTATTTCAGCATCTTTCCAGAATCCTCTCCTTGTATGTATTCATTTTACCATATCTTGAGATAGTTTTTGTTTCAGAAGTTTGCTATCCACTATGCTGAGTAGAACTTCAAGAGCTGCCTGTGTCTAATAGACTAGAAGTGGTGTTATACTTTGCCCCAACCCATCCAAACTGTACATATAATATAGACTAATGATCCTGCCGCAACTTTCATTTTTCACAATGGAAGGCTTTTAAGCCTCTTTTAGCTTGGTCATTTTGGTGGTCCCTCTATAGTTTTTCTGTAGTTTTATTATGTCTTTTAGCAATATGGCAGTCAATTAACAGCTATTTATTATAAACTTTGTATGAGTGATGTGCTATAGAGTTGGTAAGTAAGACAAATAAGATTCCTGCCTAAGTAAATATTAATTAATTGACTTTAAGGGGACAAAGTGGTATGAAAGAAAAGTTTAGATGCTATAAAAATGTAAAACATGTGTCCTAATGTAGTCTTTCCTGAGACAATACATCAAAGGGGGTGAAATATGATCAAAGAGGTGTTAGGTAGTCAGTGTAGGCATCCATTAGTCTTCTGAAAGCTGGCTCCAGACTTCAGCTTGGGAGTACACACTGTGATCACACCCAACCATATGCCAGGAAGTAGTCTACGGAGCTTTTGGCTGCCATGATTCTTTGCCATTTCTGATTTGGTGGCCATTGATTCCTAAATATTAAGTGGTTCCTACCATGTGTCAGTTGTTTGTTAAATGACCTTAAATCTTCTGATACTTGCAGAAATGAAAAAAGCTAGTTTCTCTGTCAATAAAACTCTGAACTGAATGTGAATAAATATAGATGAGCAGTAACTTAATGCACATCTTGAAAATATGCCTTGTTAGATATCTATCACTATTTTTTTTATTGTGCTTTAAGTTCTGGGGTAAATATGCAGAACATATAGGTTTGTTACATAGCTACACACATGTTGTAGTGGTTGGCTGCATCCATCACCCCATCATCTACATTAGGTATTTCTTCTAATGCTATCCCTCCTCTAGCCCCCCAGCCCTGACAGACCCCAGTGTGTGATGTTCCCTTCCCTGTGTCCCTATGTTCTCATTGTTCAACTCCCACTTATGAGTGAAAACATGGGACATTTGGTTCTCTGTTCTTGTGTTAATTTGCTGAGAATGATGGTTTCTAGCTTCATTCATGTCCCTACAAAGGACATGAACTCATCCTTTTTTATGGCTGCATAGTATTCCATGTGTATATGTGATACATTTTCTTTATCCAGTCTATCATTGATTGGTATTTAGGTTGGTTCCAAGTCCTTGTTATTGTGAACAGTGCTGCAATAAACATACGTGTGCATGTATCTTCATAATAGAATGATTTCTAATTCTTTGGCATATACCGAGTAATAGGATTGCTGGGTCAAATGGTATTTCTAGTTCTAGATCCTTGAGGAATTGCCACACTGCCTTCCACAGTAGTTGAGCTCCAACCAACAATGTCAAAGTATTCCTATTTCTCCACATCCTCTTCAGCATCTGTTGTCTCCAGATTTCTTAATGATCACCATTCTAACTGGCATGAGATGGTATCTCAATGTGGTTTTTATTTGGACTTCTCTAATGACCAGTGATGATGAGCTTTTTTTCATGTTTGTTGGCTGCATACATGTCTCCTTTTGAGAAGTGTCTGTTCACATCCTTTGCTACTTTTCGATGGGGTTTTTTCCTGTAAATTTGTTTAAGTTATTTGTAGATTCTGGATATTAGCCTTTTGCCAGATGTGTAGACAGCAAAAATTTTCTCCCATTCTGTAAGTTGCCTGTTCACTCTGATGATAGTTTTTTTTTTCTTTTTTTCTGTGCTGAATGAAGCTGTTAAGTTTAATTAGATCCCATTTGTCTATTTTAGCTTTTGTTGCCATTGTTTTTGGTGTTTTAGTCATAAAGTCTTTGCCCATGCCTATGTCCTGAATGGTATTGCCTAGGTTTTCTTCTAGAGTTTTTATGGTTTTAGGCCTTACATTTAAATCTTTCATCCATCTGGAGTTAATTTTTGTATAAGGTTTAAGGAAGGGATCCAGTTTCAGCTTTCTGCATATGGCTGACAGTTTTCCCAACACCATATTAAATAGGGAATCCTTTCCCCATTGCTTGTTTTTGTCAGATTTGTCAAAGATCAGATGGTTGTAGGTGTGTGGTGTTATTTCTGAGGTCTCTGTTCTGTTCCATTCGTCTATATGTCTGTTTTGGTACCAGTATCATGCTGTTTTTGTTACTATAGTCTTGTAGTATAGTTTGAAGTCAGGTAGTGTGATGCCTCCAGCTTTGTTCTTTTTTGCTTAGGATTGTTTTGGCTATGTGGGCTATTTTTTGATTCCATATGAAATTTAAGCTGTTTTTTTCCAATTCTGTGAAGAATGTCAGTCAATGGTAGATTGATGGGATAGCATTGAATCTATAGATTATTTCGGGCACCATGGCCATTTTCATGATATTGAGTCTTTCTAAACCATGATCATGGAATGTTTTTCCATTTGTTTGTTTCCTCTCATTTCCTTGAGCAGTGGTTGGTAGTTCTCCTTAAAGAGGTCCTTCACATCCCTTGTAAGCTTTATTCCTAGGTATTTAATTCTCTTTGTAGCAATTGTGAATGAGAGTTCACTCATAATTAGGCTCTTCTCTGATTGTCCATTATTGGTGTATAGGTATGCTTGTGAGTTTTGCACATTGATTTTGTATACTGAGATTTTGCTAAGGTTGCTTATCAGCTTAAGGAGACTTTGAGCTGAGATGATGGATCTTCTAAATATACAATTATGTCATCTGCAAATAGAGACAATTTGACTTCCTCTTTACCTATTTGAATCCCCTTTATTATTTCTTTATCTTGCCTGATTGCCCTGGCCAGAACTTCCAATACTATGTTGAATAAGAGTGGTGAGAGAAGGCATCGTGTCTTGTGCCAGTTTTCAAAGTTTTTGCCTATTCAGTGTGATATTGGCTATGGGTTTGTCATAAATAGCTCTTATTACTTTGAGATACATTCCATCAATACCTAGTTTATAGAGAATTTTTAGCATGAAGGGTTGTTGAATTTTGTTGAAGGCCTTCTCTACATCTATTAAGATAAATAAATATTTTTATCTTTGGTTCTGTTTATGTGATGAATTACGTTTATTGATTTGCATATGTTGAACCAGCCTTGCATCCCTAGGATTAAGCTTACTTGATGATGATCAGTAAACTTTGATGTGCTGTTGGATTTGGTTTGCCAGTATTTTGTTGAGGATTTTTACATCGATGTTTATCAGGGCTATTGGCCTGAAATTTTCTTTTTAAATTGTGTCTCTGTCAGGCTTTGGTATCTGGATGATGTTGGCCTCATAAAATGAGTTGGGGAGGATTACCTCTTTTTGTATTGTTTGGAATTGTTTCAGAAGGAATGATACCAACTTCTCTTTGTAACTCTGGTAGAGTTCAGCTGTGAACCTGTCTGGACCTGAACTTTTTTTGGTTGGTAAGCTATTAATTGATGCCTCAATTTCATACCTTGTTATTGGTCTATTCAGGGATTTGACTTCTTCCTGGTTTAGACTTGGGAGGATGTAAGTGTCCAGGAATTTATCAATTTCTTCTAGCTTTTCTGTCCTATTTGGGTAGAGATGTTTATAGTATTTTCTAACCGTAGTTTGTATTTCTATGGAATCATTGGTGATATTGCCTTTATCATTTTTTATTGCATCTATTTTTTTCTCCTCTCATTTCTTCTTTATTAGTCTGGCTAGCAGTCAACCTATTTTGTTGATCTTTTCAAAAAACCTGCTCCTGGATTATATTGATTTTTTTGAAGAGATTTTTGTTTCTCTATCTCCTTCACTTCTGCTCTGATATTAGGTTATTTCTTGTCTTCTGCTAGTTTTTGAATTTGTTTGTTTTTGCTTCTCTAGTTCTTTTAATTGCGTCATTAGGGTGTCAATTTTAGGTCTTCCCTGCTTTCTCTGTTGGGCATTTAGTGCTATAAATTTCTTCCTACACACTGCTTTAAATGTGTCCTAGAGATTCTGGTACATTGTGCCTTCATTCTCATTGGTTTCAAAGAACATCTTTATTTCTGCCTTCATTTCGTTACTTATCCAGTAGTCATTTAGGAGCAGGTTGTTCAGTTTCCATGTAGTTGTGCAGTTTTGAGTGAGTTTCTTAATCCTGAGTTCTAATTTGATTTCACTATGGTCTGAGAGACTGCTTGTTATGATTTCTATTCTTTTGCATTTGCTGAGGAGTGTTTTACTCCCATTTGTGGTCAGTTTTAAAAATAAGTGTGATATGGTGCTGAGAAGAATATATATTCTGTTGATTTGGTGTGGAAGGTTCTGTAGATGTTTATTAGGCCCACTTGATCCAAAGCTGAGTTCAAGTCCTGTATATCGATGTTAATTTTCTGTCTCATTGATCTAATATTGACAGTGGGTGTTAAAGTCTCCCACATTATTGTTTGGGAGTTTAAGTCTCTTTATAGGTCTCTAAGAACTTGCTTTATGAAACTGGGTGTTCCTGCATTGGTTGTATATATATTTAGGATAGTTAGCTCTTCTTGTTGCATTGATCCCTTTATCATTAAGTAATGCCCTTCTTTGTCTCTTTTGATCTTTGATGATTTAAAATCTGTTTTATAAGAGACTAGGATTGCAACCCCTGCTTTTTTTTGCTTTCCATTTGCTTGGTAAATCTTCCTCCATCCCTTTATTTTGAGCCTATGTGTGTCTTTGCACATGAGATGGGTCTCCTGAATACAGCACACTGATGGGTCTTGACTCTTTATCCAATTTACCAGTCTGTGTCTTTCAATTGGGGCATTTAGCCCATTTACATTTAAGGTTAATATTGATTAACCTTATGATAATATTGATTAACAGTATGGTGAATCTGAATTTGATTCTGCCATTATGATACTAGCTGATTATTTTGCCCATTAGTTGATGTAGTTTCTTCCTAGTCTTGATGGTCTTTACAATTTGGTATGTTTTTGCAGTGGCTGGTACTGGTTGTTCCTTTCCATGTTTAACACTTCCTTCAGGAGCTCTTGTAGGGCAGGCCTGGTAAAATCTCTCAGCATTTGCTTGTCCCTAAAGGATTTTATTTCTCCTTCACTTATGAAGCTTAGTTTGGCTGGATATGAAATTCTGGGCTGAAAATTCTTTTCTTTAAGTATGTTGAATATTGGCTCCCACTCTCTTCTGGCTTGTTGGGTTTCTGCCAAGAGATCCACTGTGAGTCTGATGGGCTTCCCTTTGTGGATAACCCAACCTTTCTCTCTGGCTGCCCTTAGCATTTTTTTCCTTCATTTTAACCTTGGTGAATCTGACAATTTTGTGTCTTGGGGTTGCTCTTCTTGAAGAGTATCTTTGTGGTGTTTTCTGTATTTTCTCAATTTCAGTGTTGTCCTGTCTTGCTAGGTTGGGAAAGTTCTGGATAATATCTTGAAGAGTGTTTTCCAACTTGGTTTCATTCTCCCCTTCACTTTCAGGTACACTGATGAAACATAGATTTGGACTTTTCACATAATCCCATATTTCTTGGAGGCTTTGTTCATTTCTTTTCACTCTTTTTTCTCTAATCTTGTCTTCTCACTTTATTTCATTGAGTTGGTCTTCAGTCTCTGATATCCTTTCTTCCAGTTGACTGATTTGGCCCTTGAAACTTGTGTATGCTTCATGAAGTTCTCATGCTGTGTTTTTCAGCTCCATCAGGCCATTTATGTTCTTCTCTACACTGATCATTCTAGTTGGCATTTTGTCTTATCTTTTTTCAAGATTTTTAGCTTTCTTGCATTGGGTTAGAACATGCTCCTTTAGCTTGGAGATGTTTATTATTACCCACTTTCTGAAACCTGCTTCTGTCAATTCGTCAAACTCATTCTCCGTCCAGTTTTGTTCCCTTGCTGGTGAGGAGCTGTGATCCCTTAAAGAAGAGGTCTTTTGGTTTTTGGAGTTTTCAGGCTTTTTGCTTTGATTTGTTTTCATCTTCATAGATTTATTTTCCTTTGGCCTTTGAGGTTGGTGACCTTTGGATGGGGTCTCTGAATGGATGTCCTTTTTGTTGATGTTGAAACTTTTTCTTTCTGTTTTTTAGTTTTCCTTCTAACAGTCAGGCCCCACTGCTGCAGGTCTGCTGGAGTTTGCTGGAGGTCCACTCCAGACCCTCCTTCGCTGGGAATCACCAACAGAGACTGCAGAACAGCAAAGATTGCTGCCTGTTCCTTCCTCTGGTAGATTCATCTTAGAGGGGTACCCACGAGATGCCAGCCAGAGCTCTCCTGTATGAGGTGTCTGTTGGCCCCTACTGGGAGGTGTCTTACAGTCAGGATACATGAGGGTCAGGGAGCCACTTGAGAAGTTAGTCTGTCCTTTATCAGAGTTTGAACACTGTGTTGGGAAATCCACTGCTTTCTTCAGAGCTGCCAGGCAGGGACGCAGTACCCACTACCACCCCTTTTCCCAGGTGTTCTGACCCAGGAAGGTGGGGGTTTTATTTATAAGTCCCTAACGGGCTGCTACCTTTTTTCAGAGATGCTCCACCCTGTGAAGACATCTAGTGAGACAGTGCCTGCAGCTGTTGAGCTGAGTTGGCCTCCTCTCGGTTTTGATTTCCCGGCAACTTTGCTTACACTGTGGGTTTAAAACTGCTTACTGGAGCCTCAGTAATGGAGGGCGCCCCTCCCAACACTGAGCTCAAATGATCCAGGTCAAGCTCAGACTGTTGTGCTGGCTGCAAGAATTTCAAGCCAGTGGATCTTAGCTTGATGGTCTCCATGGGGGCGGGACCCACTGAACCAGACCACTTGGCTCCCTGGCTTCAGCCCCCTTTCCAGGGGGGTGAACAGTTCAGTCTCTTTGGCATCCCAGGCACCATAGGGGTATTAAAAAAAACCGCTGCAGCTAGCTCAGTTTCTGCCCAAACTGCTGCTCAGTTGTGCTGGAAACCCAGGGCCCTGGCCATTGTGTAGGTACCAGAGGGAATCTCATTGGCTGTGGGTTGTGAAGACCATGCAAAAAGCACAGTACCTGGGCCGGAGTGCAGAAAACAGTCCCTAATGGCTTCTCTTGGCTAGGAGAGGGAGTTCCTTGGCCCCTTGCACTTCCCAGGTGAGGCAACATCCCACCCTGCTGTGGCTCATCCTCCTTGGGCTGCACCCACTGTCCAACCAGTCCCAATGAGATGAACCAGGTACCTCAGTTGAAAATGTGGAAATCACCCGCCTTCTGTGTCAATCTCACTGGGAACTAGGCACTGGAGCTGTTCCTATTTGGCTATCTTGCTCAGTGACCCTATCCCGAATTTTTTAATTTGGAGAGTTTTTCTCAAGAACAATAAGATGTAATCAAATTTAAGAAAATGCACTTTACAGAAAGCATCAAAGACTTTATTAAATTTCAACTCTTTACTTGAAGAAATAATAAAAAAAAATCTTCTGAATTGGCTCCTGGGAAGTTTGTCAATTATTTCTTTGCTGTTGTTTTGTGTCCTACATAGAGTAGCCAAGCTTTATTCCTATAAGCTGTAAATTTTAACAGAAAGTAGATTCATACATATTTAGTAACATTCCTAAATTCTCAACATCACTTATTAATCCCTTAAAAACCATTTCTTTTTCATCTGAAGATAATGGCAGCTGTAAAGACATACATTATAGTTTCATTAAGATGTTTGTATTTTGTCTCAAGTCTCCTCTGAAATGCCTCCACTGAGTTAGGTGATAATGACAGCACTTAGACACACAGCACGGAGGCAGGGGACAAAGGAATCCCAAGAAAGAAGTAGGAAAAGGTATTTGGTTAGAATTTAAAATCAAGTGGAGGAGTCAATGAGCCAGAAAACAGACATGGAAGATTTCTTGTCCATCTGCAGCTTACAGCAGCAGCAGGAGTTGGAATTCACAAAGCAGATGACCGAGATGGGTCTGCCAGAGCACAGGAGTGACAGACCAAGGTAGGGTACAGCAGCCTCTCCTCTAGGAAGTGGATGCCAGCCACTGCTGGGCACCATCTCCTTTGGGGGGTGGACCCACCCAGCATTTAAGGAGGAGGCCCAGTAGGTATAGTCAATTAACATGGTAATGGGACTCCCTAGAAGTTAAGTCCAAAGCATGGTGTGATTTTCTTTGCTGAGCTACCATATATTGAAGTTCAGGAAAGAACTTCACCCAGTTAATACAGCAATAGTATACAAAACCTACTGGATTATGAGACATTTTCAACATTCTTTATAAGCAAACACTTTTAATGCTTACCTGTGATGAGTTTGGAGCAATCTTTTTCCAAGTTGTTACACAGAAGGGAGGCAAGAAAGAAGCATGAAGACCAATTAGAAAGATGCTTCAATATTTCTCAGAAAAGGGGATGATGGCTTAGACCAGCGGCAATGTCCAAAATCTCACAAACATAGAAGACTAGCAACATTTGTGACTGAATTAGATATGAGGGTATGTGTGAAAGAGAAGGGTCAAAGATGACTTTATTCTTCCTTTTCTGGGCAAATGGAGGAAGGGAGATTGTATTTATGAAGACGGAGGTCTGTGGGAGGTTTTGGGGGGAAAGATTGGTAGGTCAGTTTTGGATATGTTAACTTTGATATCTCTATTAGATGTAGAGATCTACAAGCATTTGAATAAACAAGTCTAGATTCCAAAAGGTAAACAATTTGTTTGGTAGTTGTAGGTATATAGATTGAATTTCAAGCTATGAGATTGGATTTGATCCTCTGAAAAAGTACTCAGCTTAATATATGAAACGTCTATTAAGTAGATCTAGAAAAAAATGAAAGGACATCTTAACTAAAATATCAGTATTCAAGGAACAACAAAGATAGAATTTATAACTGGGCTTCTGAGGGAGGTGGACAGATTTATGGAAGACTAGAGCTAGGGAACACCTAACCTGAAAGACACACAGTGATTATCTAATTTATGCCTGTACCCTCAATGAGTGGCAGAGTGCCTGAAACATAATTGCCCATTCAAAATCTGACAAATGATAAATGAATGGATGAATAAATAAAGGAAAGAAAGCTTGGCAGAAGGGAAGTCAGGCTTCCTGGAGCTAGGGCTGGGCTGCGGGGGGTACTATGTAGCAATTGGGTGTCCCTGGGTTTTCCTCACACTGGCTGTTTGCTTGGTTATTTATGACTATTCCTTAGGCTATGACTCTTTGACTTTCTTGCCTGTGGAATGAAAATTAACCCTACACTCTACCTTTTCTCTTACAATAGGAGTTCATGGATGCGTGCTCAGGAATCTCTAGGCTGAGAAAGGGAAGGGTGAATAAACCAGACACCCCCTAGAGAAACTCAGGGAAAGGCATTGTAGGGTCTACTTCCACAGTCACATTATTTTATCTTGCAGTAGAAGTTCTTGGCATAGAATATCAATGAGCGGAAGCACATTGCTAATTTGCCAGATCGACATAACCTCTAGGGAGAAAAGCAAAAAAGCATTCCTATTAACTTCAGTATTGGGATAATTTGAATCTCTCTTCTAAGACATCTTGTCCCTTTTTTGGTTAATTACTGTGGCAAACCTTATTTTCTCTTTAAATTAAGCCCTAAGATGCATTTAATTCAACAAGGCTGCTATTTAAGTGTGGTTTTCATGGGAAAGAATTAGGAGTCTTTCTTTTGAGAAAAAAGCATATCATGTTGACTGTTGTCTTTTTGCCACTGATCTTGGAGAGGATGGCCTGATGTCACTAGCCCCCACCTGTGGAGTAACACACTCACTTACAAACCTGTTCCTAACAGGAAGGTAATGATGCCTTCCCTGCACAGTAATGAATGGCTGCTGTTGCTCTTGAAAACCACCACCTCTTTCTCTTATAGCATGAAGTGAGTGCTGTTTGGGAATCTCTTTTAATTTAGTTCTCAGGCACAGTATTTGTCTGAGCAGTGTGGTTTCTGTGGTTGCTGCTCAGCAAAGAATAGGCAGACCTCACACTTGTGGAGCATCCACTGTGTGCTGCCTGCCTCCCAAGAACTTTATCCAGGTTCGTTCATCGAACACCACAACCCAAAAAGTTGGGGCCATGTGTATATCCTCATTGTAATAAAAAAGAGAGACCAAGGGAGCCTCAGCAATTTACCAGCTGACACACTGCTAGTCGGGAGTGCCACTGGACAATACACTTATCATCACTGCAGTTTGGTTCTTCCATGTGCTCTAATTGGACAGTTCATTTGTTCTGTCATCTCAACTGTACTGTGAGCTTCTAGAGGTCGGGGATGCTTTCATGGTGCTCATTCCAGGGCTGTGGGAAACCCCAGTGCTAAAGCCAACCAGACAGATGACTGCTGACCCTGTCCTGTATACCAGGCTTTAGCCAGGCAACCCACCCTGTGTTCCATTCACAACGTAACATGTATGCACTGTTCTTTCTTAGGGAAATGCTGATGGTACTATAGTTCCTTTCTCTCTTCTAGAGACAGCATTCCCTAAGAGTAGGAACCATTGCTTTCCATCTACCAGCCCACTGCTTCTCCTGACTGACTCTGGGTGGTTAACAGAGCATGCCACTCTTCACGGTGCTGTATATTGTGTCCTCTTCCTTCCCTTGGATCCATGCTATTAACTAGTGTGGGGTAAGCAAGAGAGAGCAAGCAAGCAGTGGTGTCCATTGGTGTCTATTTGGACATACTTATATCTCTCCTATGAGAGGCTCAAAGATCAGGGATCTTATGTTTCTCTTCCTTGAATGCCCCATCTGCTAGAATGGTACCTGGTACATAGTACATGCTATTTTTTTTCTGATGGTGGAGGGGTTTGAGTGCATCACACGAAAATCCACATAAAATCTATTTTCCTTTTCTGGTATTTTCCTTTTCTGATATTTTCTTTCTCCATTATGAGTGATGAAAACTAGTATCCTATTGAAGAATTATTTTAGGAGTGTAGTTAGAGTGAAATGATCAAAAATGAATCCACAATTGATGGTCTTAATTGGGACACATTTCATAAACGTCTCCATGGCAATTTTAATATATTTTCTCCTATTGCTAAAAATGGTGGCATGTCTTAATAGGCATGCATAGATGCAGTAAGTGCTCATACAGATGCAAAGCTTGCTCTGGTAATTATATATTACTGAGCCACAAGGATTAGTGAAGTGCACGGAACACTAAGAACAATGCTGTTTCATAAGAGAGGCTAAAGCTGCTGAACTTTCGCTACAGAACTTCTGATAAATGATGAATGATATTAGTAGAAGTGCACCAATAAACAAAGCTGAGATTCTAGTTTGAGTCTTACTTTAAAACTCAATACACGACAATAAGCACTCATTGTGTACCTTTTGTGTGCCAGGCACTGAAGATACAAAGCCAATGAAACACACAAAAGCGAATAAAACCCTCAGAATGACTTTTCGTGATCATTTTACAGGTTGGAGTTATGTAAAATAAAAGAGATAACTGTTTGAACACAGTTCCTTTGGAAACAGCCAGGGAAGTGGTATTGTCTTAGTCTGTTTTGGGCTGCTATTACAAAATATCACAACTGGGTAACTTACAAACAATAGAAATTTATTTCTCACGGTTTTGGAGGCCGGAAAGTCTAAGATCAAGGTGCCAATAGAGTTGGTATCTGGCGAGGGCCCACTTCCTGGCTCATAGAAGGCATTTTCTGGCTGTGTCCTCACATTGTGGAGGGGGCAGGGGTCTTTCTTAGGCCTCTTTTGTAAGGTTCTTAATCCTGTTCATCAGGGAAGAGCCCTCGTGATTTCACCACCTCCTAAAAGGTCATACTTCCTACCACCACGCTGATAATTGGGAATTTGTGGGAGGGCACAAACATTCAGACAATAGCAGATATTTATATGCAAGTGAAGAAATCAGTTTCAATTTCTTTCTGATACTCGGCTTTGCAGAAGCTGGGAGATAATTCTGTAGGGGCAAGAATCTTTTCAAATGTTCTTTAGAAATATGGAGGAAAAACAAATGAACATTTATTGAGCATCTAGTATTGCACAGACAAATAGCTCACAAATCCTAGTGATAAAAATCACTAAAAGACTTGTAAACAATACAGATTTCTGGGCTCCACAGCCAGAGGTTCTGACTCAGGGGGTCTAGGACTGTGGCCTAAGAACCTGTATTAGAATATGAGTGGCCTGAGGGCTGCATTATGAAAACATAGATCTCGGTGGAGATGAGAAAGCTGAATCTGAAGCAAATGTCTGTAATTTCTGGGGTCTATGAAGCTTGGCTGAGAACAACAAAATGTGGCTTTTCATTATAAACTAGAAGTCTGGTCTCAGACTTCTGTTTCTGGCAATATGGGGAACTAGGTACCCAGGGACTCTCACTCTACAAACTGCCTCTAAATTTTAGGTAAAATAGAACAAACACCACCTACTAGTCTTTTATGTGAATATTTAGTTCTTCTTAGTATTGTGTAACACTAATGCAACTTCCAACCTGATTACTGCTCCCAAGGCATTCTTATTTTAAAATTTTAGAAATTCTGGAGCTAACTATATTAGGTCTTTTTGCCTCACTTGACTGATTTACTGACTGGCTTGGTTCTATCTCAGATGTCACCTCTCACTGTCTCCCACACTCCTTCACTGACCTTACTTGGGTCTTGTTCTGGCTTCAGGCAAAGAACAAACATAGATTGAGAGACTGGCTCCCAAGTATCTAGGTTCCCACGGCTTAGTTTTTTACTTTTTAAACTGTTTTCTCCCACATCCCTGCTACTCTTTTATGACTCTGTTTATTCCAAAACCTAGTTTCCTGACCCCCTCAGCTACCAAATGTCTGCTTTAGATGAAGATCAACTGTCAGAAATGACTACTGTCTCACTCCTGCCTGGCTCTGCCATTGGATCTTACCACAGGTGATTTTGCTGTAATGTTCCCACACCTTCTCACAAGTCACAGGTTCAATTCTATGTCTGCTCATTTACCCAAAATTCTCCCCATCTGGGTCCCCAGCAAGTCTTAAGTCACCTACTCAGGCATGATGGAATCATACCCATTTCACCATTTGAAGGTGTTTACCCTCTTAGAATTCAGATCAGCGGAATTTTCAAATGAATATGGGTCTCTTTAAGATAACAATAACAATCATATTTACTGAACATACAGAGAATTTACTGAATGCACAGAGAGGTCCAGAATATGCCACTTCAAAATATACTACTTTGGCATGAGGGTTATTTTGAGCTAAAGGCAATTGAGAATCAATACATGTAAGAAAGGTTCTCTGCCCTCCCCCTTTCTGCCTAAAAGCAGAGTCCCCAGGGTACCTTAAATTTCCCTTTGTGCAGGTGGCCTAAAATACCCCACACTCCAGTCTCCATTCCAGGATGAGAGCAACTCTTATCACCAGAGACAGAGAACTGGCGCTGAGATGTTTACATAAATGAACCTTACTAAAATAACTCTTATCTTCCATTAGTTTTCCCCACGTATTTCTTAGTTCTCTTCCCATAATTTATTATGGAACCCCAAACTTCCTTCTTTTTTCTAGTTACTTCTCCACAATTTCTTACCCTTTGTTAAAATGGCATCTTAGCCCCCAAGTTTAATATTCTTTGGGTTTTTACTTATTTTCTGTGAAGCCTCTCTGCACATAAAATATATTATAAATATTGTATGCTGTTTCTCTTATTAATCTTTTGTCAGTTAAATTACAGTCTAAAGGTTTGAACCTAAGAATGCAGAGAAAAAGGCTTTCCCTTTATATGTATTGTGTATCAGGCACTGTGCTCAATATGGGCTAGATTTTATTTTAGTCATTCCCCCCATAGCCATGTAAGGCATTTCTGCTATTATTCCCCATGGTTTTGAGACTTGAGAGTTTAACTGCTTTGCCTGAGCTCAACAATAAAGTAAACTGAAGAAAATATTTCCAACAGAGGAGCTTTGGGTAATGGAACACAAAGGGGCTATGTGGAGGAGACAGAGGCCATCCAACTATTGGTAAAATTGTAATTAACTACATATTTATAAGTTCAATCTTGATTAGTGGCCTAGGGAATTGGGAAAACAGAAGGGGACAATCAGTGCATTATTTAGAGTAATGTTAGTTGGAATAATACATCAACCCCAAAATATACATGGGGTTAAAATTTAAGCCAAAATATACTTGGCTTAAAACAAGTCTAAACTTGTTTCCTGCTCATATTGCAGCTCTTAAGTAGTTTAGGACTTTTGGGGAGCTTGGCTCCATGCAGCCAGTAAGGAAAAAACCTGGAGCCTCATCACACATGAGAAGTTTTTACAGACCAGCCCAGTAACTGGTGCCTATCGCTTTTTCAGTCATATTGCATTGGCTAGAACTCAGTCATGCTGCCCCATCTAATTGTAAAGAAGACTGGGAGACACTGTCTATCTGAGTATACAAAAGGCAGAACAAAACATGAAGCCTGGTGTGATGCCAGCAATCTCTGTCCTAGTCCATCATTCTGCTCCCCAAATATCCATTCAATCCTTATTTCTGTAGAGAACACACCTTCTTCTCTCCCTAGAGGAGAAGAGTTAAGACCTATCCAGATACCACATCAAGGCAATTGAGAATCAATACATGTAAGAAAGGTCCACGTTCTCCCAGTTATGTGTAGTCTACTTTATCAGGTCTGAAAGTAGCTTTGTGTGGTTTGACAAACTAAAGGACAAGTTATCCTCTTCCTACCCTGCCAGGCATCCCCCCATTACACTCACTCCTAATGCTGAAGCAGGAATAAGATAACCACAACAAAAATATACCTGTTGAAATGGGAATAGTTTTGCACATGCAGCAGTCATTGGTACATAACAATGGTAAAATCCTTACAGGCAGGAATTGCAAGCCTCTGCTCTGGCATGGGGCAAAGTTCTTGATTCGATCTTGTTTCTCCTGTGTAGCCTAGAAGGAATTGCCCTGTCCATCGATTTTTGTGCTTCTGTCCTCTGGAAGGGCTTTCTTGTTCATTATTTTATGTGTTCACAGCAGAAGGGACCTTCAGAGTATGAGAAAGGATATCCTCTTAGGGACCATGAACTTTCACCGCTCACTTTCTGCTTATGTGAGTTTGAGGAGCCAAGGTTGTAGTAAGACTCAAACCATCCAAGGTGTTTGTTTTTGTTTGTCCAACCTTCTTGGCAAGGTAATTCTTTGAAATCTCTGAAGGCTGCCTTCTAATCTGGGTGACTCCATGCTGTCCTGTGTCAGGAACACAAGACTTTTCCCAGATGTAATTATCAAGTCTGAATTAATTTTCTTCCTGGACTCCATATGGCCTCAGTGTAATGGCAGCTGCTCTGAGGCCATTTGAACCGCTGGTAAGGGTAGGGTAAGAAAAAGTCTCACCCTTGATCTGATACTTGCCACAGGACAAGTCACTTAACTGAGAAAACTTAATGGGTCATTATTGCTGGAAGCCTTTTTTAGTCTTTTTCCTAAAAATGTGTGGTCTAGATATTTTCGGCTCATTTTAACTCTGCCAGACCCTAAATTTATGCACATTCTCTATTCTCTCTCTCCCTTCTCCTTTTTTTTTTGCTTGTAAACTGACCAGAAATTTCCAAATTCTTCTCTTTCTTGTATCATGTTAAATGCAACAGCAAGCAGCATTTCAACTGGTTTCCTTCTTTCCAAGTTGTGTTAAGTAACCATTTTACCAAAGTTTTTTTCTTGACCTAACAGGGATCTGTATTGTTGCAGAACCCAGGCTGATGGAAGGTCTGCCATTTTCAAAGAGTGGCTTCCCAAGGTCACACAGCCTTTGTCACTTGGTTGCGGTGGGGGAAAATGCTTGGACATGCAATGTGGCAAGTTTGTAGAGGCCATGGGTGGATATGGTGTGCACCATCTCTGCTCACATTCCATTAGCTAACCTCAGTCATGTGACTACTGACAGTTGCAAGGAAGGTTGGGAAATGAAGTCTTTGTGTGTATCTTGGGTCAAGGCTTCTGGGAAACTACTCATGCCCAGTAACTTCCCACTCACTCTTCTAATACCTGAGGCTGACTGCTTTTTAGCCCCAGGAACATATCCTTCTATCACAGGATTCCCTCCATCCTTGCCCATTCCCCAATCTGAATATCTCATACTGACGTACTTGCTGGCCTTATACATGTGAAATTATATGACAGCTCTGAACTTTCACAACCCAGAGTACCCAAAGTTCCCATACAATCCCCTTCACCTAGCATGTTTCTTCCTCTAGGATGCAACACCTTGCAAATGAAGACGGAAACATATGTTTTAGCCTCAGAATAGAATTATTTTGTACTCCCAAAGGAAAGAACCTGGATTTTGGAGAGCACTAACAATGCTGACCACAATTAGGAAAGAGAAGCTTGTTCTCAGCACTTTTGGATAGGGCATAGAATATCAAAGAAGAGATTTTTCATGCCCTATAGCCTTGGAGTTTTGCTTTTGTTATTTTTCTTTGTGGGGTGGGGAGTGGGAAGAGGAGACTTTTCTCCATCAAGGCTGTTCACATATATCCAGGTATTCCTGTCTGCCATTGAAGTACTGCCTGCAATTAAAGCTTGGGGAATATAATACACTATCAGCTCACTCCTTTGGGAAAGTAATTACAAACTTGACATTTTGGCTCATGAAGCTTTTAATCTCAAATGCTGTCTTTTAGAAACTCCAGGGTCAGCCGTCCATGTTACTATTCTGCTAAGTCCCCCTGGAGCAGTGGCAACATATTGACTCTTAACCTTCCCAGAGCACCTTTCCACTGCCACTAGCCAGCAAAAAGATAAATCAAAATGTCAAGGCTTGATCCTGCATACACATCCCATTAGCACCTGCATCATTCTTGATAAGCATTTAATTGAGCACAATAAATGGTTTAGCACTGAATCATGACAGATTGTACACTTGGGATCTCCTGTAAGATATCTGGTGAGGGAAGGAACATAGGCAAGTCATGGATTGTGGTAACAAGCCTGAAAGATCTTCAGTCACTTCTCAGTAATGGGCTAGAATCCACTGCCAGACTCTCTCCTAAGGAGGAAACATCAAATCCAAATGGAGATTTGGGTGAATCATCTAGGCTTCTTTTGGTTGTAAGAATAAAACTGCAGTAACAAGGAATTAAATTGTGGCCTTTATTTTAAATGCAAAATGTCTCTAATCAACAAAAAAAAAATGAGGTTAGAAAAATGCATGACTCAGACCTAGGCACATCTATTTGTGCTCCGTTGGCATCAATGAGTCCCATAACTAATGCCCAAGGTCAATGAGGCAGAAAGGGGGAGTCAATATTTTGCTAGCAGTTTATGAGAAGTTCCTTGATCCGTGTGTTCTAGCTACAGGCAAAATGACAATATATATTGGTCCCTGGTCACATTGCTATTAGCTTGTTGATGCTACAATTTGTAGTGATGATGCATATGGTAAAACCAGTGGATTTCATGGGCATAAGCTCATCACCACACTTCCTGCCTTGTAAAATGAGTTAACTGGTCAGAAGACTTGCCCTGTGGAACGGTACGACAGTGGATGAGGTCTTCTAAAAGTCCAGTAGAGGCACCAGCAGAGATATTGCAGGTAGGGAATGTGAATCCATATTCAGAGAAAGTAATAATTCCAGGGAAGATGCATCCTTTCCTCTGCTTCCACCTCCTGTGATGTGGGAGCAGGTGCAGTATACCCAATAAGCTGGCCAGCTAACTGCCAGAAAGAAAGCTGCTAAATGAGAGGGCTTGGTGTTACCTCCAGTCAAGGTCAGCACTCAGTAGATGCTGTGGCCAGGTCAGCTTTGGTAAGGGAAAGCCCTTATCGTTGAGCTCATACTTGACCATAAAATCTCTCAGTATGATCACTTCACATACTGGTCTAGTGGGCCCACTTTGGGGAGGTGGCAGAAAGAGTGACTGACATTCACTCATCAGGCTACCTTACTCTGCTGTTTAATAAGAGCGACCTCTACCATAGTTGGGAAGAATTTCCAGGGGACCCATGTCCTCATGCTCTGTGACTTCAGAAAAGTCCATTTAAGTACTCTTTCCCATAGCAACTTGTCATTGATTTTTCACTCTTGTTCCTTCCAAGTCCCTGAACATCCTGTGATGCCATTAGCCATAGCCTCTCACTCAATGTGGTTCCATACCTCTGGCCCCTCTCCTTGCAGCATAGTGAAGAAGCCTGGGAGTACCCCACTTCCCACTGCCCTTGAGGTCACTCCCCTGTGGTGCCATAGAGCTTCAGCTGTTAGCTTTCAAAAATGCCAGCAGAACCATATGAAAATGAAGTCAAGAGCTCTTTTTTGTTTTTGTTGTTTTTCCTCAGTTCACTGGTCACTGGGAACTTTCTATTGGGACACAGGTGTGAGATGAGGAAAAGGTGTCGGTGTAAGAGGAGGAGGTGCACAGAAGTTGGAGCCACTTATTCCAGCAACTTACTTGTGCCTTTAAGCCCAATTTCCCACATAGCAGTTCAACTTGATGATGGACAGCACCTACCATGCTCAGCTTTGTGGTTCAGTGGCTTAGAGCAGGGTTTCCCAATCCTTGGGCTGTGGGCTAGTACTGGTCCCTGGCCTATTAGGAACCAGGCCTCACAGCAGAAGGCAAGTGGCAGGTGAGTGAGTATTATTACCTGAGCTCTGCCTCCTGTCAGATCAGCAGCATCACTAGATTCTCATAGGAGCAGGAACCCTATTGTGAACCATGCAAGCACAGGATCTAGGTTGTGTGCTCCTTATGAGAATCTAATGCCTGGTGATCTGAAGTGGAACAGTTTCATCCTGAAATCATCCTAACTCCCAACCTCTCTCTGTGGGAAAATTGTATTCAATAAAACCAGTCCCTGGTGCCAAAAATGTTGGGGACCACTGACTTAGAGAACAACCAACTCTTATTGTGCATCTTGAGTTACATACACGCTACCATGGCCCAGAAGCATGTCAGGTGTTATTTCTTAAAAGGAGAGGAGAGGAGAGGAGAGTATGATCTTATTCCAAAATTTTAAGGTATTTTCCATATGTAATCTTCTATCAGGGACTGCTAATGCCCACACCAGACCTGCTAGACATATGGCCTCTATGTAACGCATCCTGCCCTGACGGCTGGATTAACTGCAGAGCCTTCTATAACCATGGCATCCATTCAGATCTGGCAGCCTGATGGATAACTTGGGAAGCAGTTTGAAACAGTATGGCCAAATAGAGATTTGACCAGGAATCTTATTTCAGAATCTATTTCTATACATATTCACCGGGTTACACTCAATGTAAACCAATAAAATGTTACAATTATTTTGATGCATATTGCATTAGTCCATTCTCATACTGCTGTAAAGAACTATATGAGACTGGGCAATTTATAAAGCAGAAAGGTTTAATTGACTCACATTTCCATACGCTACATAGGAAGCATGGCTGGGGAAGCCTCAGTAAACTTACAATCATGACAGCAGGTCAAAGGGGAAGCAAGCACAGTTTCACATGGCAGCAGGAGAGAGAGAGAGAGTGAAGTGGGGAGTGCTACACACTTTTAAACAACCAGATCTAATGAGAACTCACTCACTATCATAAGAACAGCAAGGTGGAAATCCACCCCCATGACCCAATCACCCCCCACCTGGTTCCTCCCCCAACATTTGGAATTGCAATTGGAGATTTGGGTGGGGACACAGAAACAAACCATATCACATATAGAATCTCTTTTGAGATCACTTTTTATATCTCTCCTCCTATGGTCCACAATGAATCCATAGCTGTTATTAGATTCTAAATACAGATGTGAAAGTGTTGAGAGTTGGTGAGGTGGGTCTGAGGGAGAATTGTCAACCCCTGCAAGGTAACTACTTTAGATGAGGTATTATACAGCCTTCAAGTAAGAGGAGGCTCACCTACTCTGCTTGGGGAGAAAGGGCTACTCTGGCAGGGGAGGCTTGCTGGGACGTAGGATGATTCAAGGTCCTCAGAATCATAGGAATAGGATCATACTGATTGCATTCTAATCTCAGGGACATTCTTTCCAGATCAACACTTTAACTTTACGTAAGACACCAGGCAACACTGCAATTTCAATTTGTATTATAATTCAACCACTCTCAGGATTCAATTTTGTCTTGCTTAGTTTCCCTGAGTCCTGGTTGTTTGGCTTTGAGAAATAAGGGGTTTCTTGAGGACAGCTATAGAACCTCTCTATGCATGCCTTAAGATGAGAATTTAAAGCGACAAGCATGTCACTGCCTTTTCCTCAAATCTTCAGTCCAGTGAGAAATGACCATTAAGCCCCATATTAAACCTTGGACTCTACATTTGCATCAGAACATTCCATGTAGCAGCTGCTCACTTTCCCATAGTTGGCCTTCTATAGGCACTTGGTTCCAGGCAACTAACTGCATTTGAGAACTTCAATGGCTTTGCCACAACATGTGTGTGGCAAACATCCCATTTTCCACTGGCAATGAGATAGATCTCCACTACCTTCATATCTGGTCAGATCTGAGGAATCCTCTGGTAAGAAAAATTGTATCCTTCAACATTCAGGTAGGGAACAGAAGCCACATGATGCACTCAAGGTTGAGAGGTTTTAATGTAAAGAAATAGTGGCTTGCACAAACAGCTGGAATAACTATGTGAGTGAAGGTTGGGGAAGCTGCTACCAGCGATCTCAAGCTGGCACACCTGAGGGAAGTTCTTAAGTGTACCCCAGGAAGGCCCCATAATTCTCCAGAACTTCTGGCAAGCTCCTGCCATTATTCTCGTGGAAGTAATGAAGTGGGCGGGGGAGGGGTGGTCTCCAGAGCTTGCTAGGAAGCCACTGTGAATCATGCATCTGCTCACACCCTGCCCCCATTTGCCTCTAGAAACTTATGGCCCTTCACACTCTTTTATCTTTGAAATCTCCTCTGAGTGCCTCTGATTGACAGTCTTACCAAGACCCAAATGGATCGACGATTCTCGGGAGATGGGTTGCACAGCTTCTTTTCTGCCGTGTAAGAGGGACCCCAATGTGCTGCATTGGCAACAATGAGTCAACTGCAGGCTGTCCTGTGGGAGAACATCTCTCTGCTTTCCTATGTGTGGGAATCTTGCTCCCAATTTGGATAAAGTCATGGGAAAATGGAAGTACAGTGACTTGGGCAAGGAGCAATTGGCTTGCTGCTGAAGAAGTGAGGGCTCACACTCAAGTGTGGTGAACTGCTCCACAGCCACAAATCATCCCATCTCAATGCATGTCCCTTTTCCGGGGTCATTTTATCATTTTCTCCCTTTTACCCTCTTAGGACTCTGCCTCGAGGTCTGCTGAGAGTGGAGCCTGGGTGGATCCATGGAGCAGAAAGGAAGGAACCCAGGTGATGGCCAATGCTACTTGCTGAATATGTGCATGTGACTATCTTGAACCATCCAGTCAGCTGCCTTTCCAGCTGAATACAGCCCCTGGAGCATGCCAGGAGAAGTGAGCAGAGGAGCTGCCCAGCAAAACCTCAGAAGCATGAGGAATTACACATCACTCTTGTTTTGTGCCACAACAGTCTGTTGTGCAGCAAAATAACCAATACACCATGGGAAAGCTCCAATACAGTGCAAAGCTGGAAAGAAGAGAACGCAGACAGTAGCTGTGCTATTTACAACACTCCATTTGCCAGCTTCATTTTGTTTAGTGAGAGTGCAGATTCTGACAAGAATCATTTAGACATGTTTGACCCCGTCCTTGAGGCCATGAATCAGAGACCTCTTGACGGCAGGCACAGATCCTCTATATGGAGGAAAAAAAAAAAAAAAAACCACGGGAACAAGAAACATATTTACCTATATTTCTCATTTGATGAAAAGGAGTCCTGCAGAGTTTTGTTCAGAGAGCCTTGAAAACAAATCATCACCACAAAGACTTGGTTTTATATCAATTTTAAAATTTAGGCAGATGAAATTTCCCTGAAAAAGCAACTATCTGCAATGTCTAGCATTCATCAGTGTTCTCCTCTATTAATTATTTAGATATACTGGACTGGGGAGATCAAAATATAATAACAATACCACAAACAATTCATATTCACTAGGTGTCAGACTGTGTTAAATAATTTACATGCAGTGTCTAAATTAATTGCAATAATTCAGTGAGTAGGTACTGTCATTAGCTCTATTTTACACATGAGGAAACTAAACTCAGAGAAAATAGGTAATATCCACAAGGTCACATAGCTAGTTTGGGATGCAGGGACTGACCCATGCCTTTCTAATCAGTAATGTGATCCCAGGTGCTTGCCACAAGGCCTTAGATATAGATGCAATTCTGGTCACTGGGTGCTATGCAGCCTCTGTTTCTGTGGACATTTGGGGCTCTGGCCCTCATCACACTTGGATTAAAACAATGAATAAACAAAAATCAGGATGTGGATTTTCTTCTCTGATCACTCATCCCATTTATCAAAGCCCAGTCTCCTTTCACTAGATGCCAAATCTTCCCTAATATTTTCTAAATTTGCTTTTTAAAATTTGTGATTATATTTACTGCCCTTTAAAGAATGCATGTGATAGAAGGTATTAGGACAAGATGAAAACTACCCTTTTAACCACTGCCCAGAGATAATAACTATTGCTATAATTATTTTGGCATCTTTAAATATTTTTATTTTTATTTTCGTTTGTTTTGAGACGAATTCTAGCTCTGTTGCTCAGACTGGAGTGTAGTGGTGTGACCTCAGCTCACTGCAACCTCTGCCTCCTGGGCTCAAGCAATTCTCCTGCCTCAGCGTCCTGAGTAGCTGAGACCACAGGTGCCTGCCACCACACCCGGCTAATGTTTGTATTATTAGTAGAGACGGGTTTCACCATGTTGACCAGGCTGGTCTCAGACTCCTGACCTCAGGTGATTTGCCTGCCTCGGCCTCCCAAAGTGCTGGAATTACAGATATTACAAAGCTACTGCACCTGGCCATCTTTAAAGATTTTTAAGTCATAGAAGTATATAGGTATGACTCATATACATACATCTGTGTATAAATTTATGAGAAATATGTATGTGTGTCTATATGAATGAGATTACAACATAGATACAGTATTCTATCTTACTTGTTTCCCTTAACACTACATCATGTTAGTTCCTGCATCATGCACTTTTGTTTGTAGACATGGCTTTCATGACCACATGGAACTCCCCAAGGCTTGGTTGCAGTCATTCTATGATGTTTTTACTGAGTTAGGACATAAAAAAGCTAGCGTCTAAGACACTCTTCTTGGAAATCCCATTCACGGTGGATGTCCCCATGTTTTTGACACAGGGAAGCCCTCATCTTTATACCTGCATTGACTTTGTTCGTTACACAGAAAAGTGGGATGAATGTATTACGGACTTTGAGCAAAAGGACCTGGGCTCATATACTGTCCTGCCACAGTGATCTGGATGAAGTAAGAGAGTCTCCTAGAGCCTCTGTTTCCTTGTATATCAAATGGGGGTGATGATATCTATCCTCCAAGGATGTTGTGAGAATTAATGAGGTAATGTTGGTGTAGCATCTGCTACATAGTGGGTGTTCAGTATCAACCATGGGTGTTATTTTCTACTTTCCAGGCTTATTTTCCTTGGGAGAGGGAGACAAAGGCTAATTTTTAAATACCCTTTATTTGTCTCATACTGTCCATTAAATATGTCTGTTTAGTACGTCTGGTGGCTAATAGGGCTTTGGGGCAGGCTCCTTTTAACAATCAATAACACAGTAGCAGCACAAAAAAGGGAGCAAGGGCCATGGAGCCAGCTACCCAGATTGGCTCTGCCACTTACCAGCTCTGTAACCTAGGTTATTTCTCCTTGTCTCAGTTTTCTCATTTGTCAAATGCAAAATCAATGCTACTTTATCAAAAATATTAAATATCTTCTTTCATGTGGTGCGATATGGCAGGACATTGGACAGAATAAAGTGCTAAATAAATGTTAGCTGTTACTATTCAACATCATCTTCCAAATCACGTAATACACACAAGGTCACATAGGTAGCATGTGTTTGATTTCAGGCCAGCGCACAGTGGGCAGAAGTCCTGCACACCATCCTAGGCTAGGCCTGAAAGTGTCCATGAGGTCCTGCAGCTCTCTCTCCATCTGGTGGCCCATGTGGAGGCTGCAGTGCAGGGCTCTGAAGCTATCAGGCAGGGGGAAGAAGCTCAAGGTGTAGAAACCTGTATCCACTTTCCCCATGTGGAAGGATGTTGGCCAAACAGCCTATTGAACTATCATGGATGCAAAACCCAAATCTTATATTTGGGAGACATTAAAGCAACAACTTGCTTTATTAATATAGCAATCATTTCCTAATTTGCAAGGGTAAACTATAATTGCTTATTTTTTTCTCAATGTAAAGTATACCATCCATATTTTTCTATTAAGCCATTGGCCTCTAGTGTTGTCTCCTAATAATGCCAGCAAATGACAAAACTATTAAGTCACAAATGAAGATTAATTGTAAACTTGAGGAATAAATTATCATTCTTAGCTCAGAAATTTGTTTTGTTGATCTTCAGGCATACTTAACGGTTATAATTACAGAATGAATCAGTAGCTTAGAAGAAAGTCCTGGAAACAGTCATGGAGTGCTCTTTAAAAGTAATGGATTGTCATTGCTTCTGGTGGTACAGAAGACAATTTGGGACAGAAAGATCATAGAAACTGGCTGAGTGTGGTGGCTCATGTCTCTAATCCCAGTACCTTGGGAGGCTGGGGCTGGTTGATCACTTGAGGTCAGGAGTTCAAGACCAGCCTGACCAACATGATGAAACCCTGTTTCTACTAAAAATACAAAATTAGCTGTGCATGTTGGCCCACACCTGTAATCTCAGCTACTTGGGAGGCTGAAGCTGGAGAATCGCTTAAACCTAGGAGGCAGAAGTTGTAATGAGCCAAGACCATACCACTGCACTCCAGCCTGGGTGACAGAGTGAGACTCCATCTCAAAACAAAAAATGCCCTTCTTTGTCTCTTTTGATCTTTGTTAGTTTAACATCCGTTTTGTCAGATACTAGGACTGCAACTCCTGCTTTTTTTTTGTTTTCCATTTGCTTGGTAAATCTTCCTTCCTCCCTTTATTTTGAGTCTATGTGTGTTTCTGCATGTGAGATGGGCCTCTTGAATAAAGCACACCAATGGGTCTTGACTTTTTATCCAATTTGCCAGTCTGTGTTTTATAATTGGGACATTTAGCTCATTTACATTTAAGGTTAATATTGTTATGTGTGAATTTGATCCTGCCATTTTGATACTAGCTGGTTGTTTTGCCTGTTAGTTGACACAACAGAGATAGACACCAATGAAATAGAACAGAGGCCTCAGAAGAAATGCACAAATCCACAACTATCTAATTTTTGACAAATCTGACAAAAACAAGCAATGGGGAAAGGATTTCCTGTTTAATAAATGGTGTTAAGAAAACTGGCTAGCCATGTGCAGAAAGCAGAAACTGAACTCTTTCCTTACATCTTATACGAAAATTAACACCAGATGGATTAAATATTTAAACATAAGACCTAACACCATAAAAATGCTAGAAGAAAACCTAGGCAATACTATCTAGGACATAGGCACAGGCAAGGACTTCATGACAAAGCACCAAAAGCAATGGCAGCAAAAGCCAAAACAGACAAATGGGATCTAATTAAACTTAAGAGCTTCTGCACAGCAAAAGAAACTATCATTATAGTGAACCAGCAACCAACAGAATGGGAAAAAATTTTTACAATCTACCCATCTGACAAAGGGCTAACATCCAGAATCTACAAAGAACTAAAACAAATTTACAAGAAAAAAAGAAAGAACCCCATCAAAAAGTGGACAAAAGATATGAAGAGACACTTTTCAAAAGAAAACATTTATGTGACCATCAAACATATGAAAAAATGCTCATCATCACTGGTCATGAGAGACATGCAAGTCAAAACCACATTGAGATACCATCTCACACCAGTGAGAATGGCAATCATTAAAAAAATCTGTAGACAACAGATGCTGGAGAGGATGTGGAGAAATAGGAACACTTTTACACTGTTGGTGGGAGTATAAATTAGTTCAACCATTGTGGAAGATGGTGTGGCGATTCCTTAAGGATGTAGAAAAAGAAATACCATTTGACCCAGCAATCCCATTACTGGGTATCTACTGGGTATCTACCCAAAGGATCATAAATCGTTCTATTATAAAGACACATGTGCACATATGTTCACTGTTGCACTGTTTACAATAGCAAAGACCTGGAACCAACCCAAATGCTCATCAATGATAGACCGGATAAAGAAAATGTGGCACATATACACCATGGAATACTATGCAGCCATAAAAAAGGATGAGTTGATGTCCTTCGTAGGGACATCGATGAATCTGGAAACCATCATTCTCAGCAAACTGACAAAAAACCAGAACACCAAACACCACATGTTCTCACTCATAGGTGGGTGTTGAACAATGAAAACACATGGACACAAGGAGGAGAACATCACACACTGGGGTCTGTAGGTGGGTGGGGGCTAGGGGAGGGATAGCAGGGGTGGGGAGGGATAACACTGGGAGAAATACCTAAGGCAGGTGATGGGGGGATGGAGGCAGCAAACCACCATGGCATGTGCTTACCTATGTAGCAATCCTGCAAGATCTGCACATTTACCCCAGAACTTAAAGCATAATTTAAAAAATAGGAAAAAATTCAGAGAAATTAATGACTCATTCAAAAAGTGATTCAGACGAGAACTACTGTAAGTATAAATGTTTTAAGAATAATTTAACTGATCAGTTTCACACATGTTGTGCTTTCCCTTATATCTCTTGGTGATATGTAATGAAAAACCTATGCCTAAATAAGTCTAAAAAGCTTTTTCAACAAATATAGAAGTTTGAAGTTACTATTGTTTACTGGAAATATAATGTGAGCACAGACAATTTTAAGTCTTCTGGTAAGCATATTCAAAGATATTAAAAGGAAGGTCAAATTATTCTTAGTAACATGTTTTTGTTTGAAGAAATATATTGAAAATGTCAGTTCAACATGTAACCAGTATAACAAAGTTATTGAGGTATTTTACATTCACCTTTCATACTAAGTCTTGGAAGTCCAGCCTGTATTTTCTGCTTCACATCTCAATTCAGGACTGGCCACATTTCAACTATGCCAAATTCACATGCGGCTCATGGCTACTGGGCTTCACAGTGCACATCTAAGTGGGACAGGAGACTCATGTTCTAGTTTGATTACATTTTTCTTTGTTCTGGGGTGCAAAAGAATGGTGTATTTTATACTTAGTGATGTCTTAGATGAGATGAAATAGGGTAATTTTTACCTTGCATTGAAAAGGGGATTCAAGGTAAGAAATAAATTTAGTTAAGGAAAAACATTTCTCACCGTACCTACTATGCAGTTTTTAGAAGAGAGTATTCCGAGAATGCAATTGCTTGCACAATATTCCTAAAAATGAGTTCTGTGAGTCACCACCATGGCTGCTCTTCCTCTACTTCAGCTCATGTGGGTGGCCGAGGCCCCTGGATGTCTTCTTCTAGATTTTCTAGCACCCTCCTGGGCTCTCTCAAATCCTTTTTAACCTCTTCATGCCAGCATTGTTTTAAAAAGTAATGGATATGTTGCTGTTTCTATGCCTCTTGCCCCCAACTTTTTTTCCATCCTAGGGATGATAAACCAGCAATGACAAGAGTCATTGATTTTCCAAAGTCATTGATTTTTTCTTTTGCTTTGACTTTTCTGATCAGTTTCTCGGGGGTGACTCATTCTTAAGTATGGCTTGTTTCTCCAGCATAATACAACTGAGCTAGGAGGTGGCTGGGCATAGAGCTTGTGGAATGTCAATCTTTCCTGCCTACTTTCTCTACGCCACATCAGAGGCACTCTTTATATTGATTGGGCTGTGACAATCAGAGAGGCTGCCTTCTTATAACAAAATAAAAATTGTACTTGACTGACACAAGCAGTTCAGAAAGATTCCAGGGCTCTGGGGATTTAGAGGACTGGAAAATCCTCTAGAAAAGTCCAGTGTTAGTCTCTGTAAATTTCAAAGCATAGTTTCTCACAATATTCAAAGTGCAATGATCCTCTTTAGAAATTTTGAGTATTAGGGCAGCCTCCCAGGGTGAGACAGCTGTTAGAAGACTAACACAATACTCCCGGCCAAAGGCTTTGAAGCCATTCAGAGATTAGATTGCATGGCTGGCTCTGTCATTTCTTGGCTGTGTGTCATAGGGTGACACCTAACCTCTGTGACTTCAACTTTCCTGGGCTAATATAATATCTATTTTAGAAGGTGGTCTTTTGAGGATTACATGCACATTGCCTACCACAAGGCCAGCCTAAAGAGTTTTCCACAGATTGTATTAATGATCAGGGGTCAGCAAAACGTTTCTGTAAAGGGCAAGGTAGGCATAGTGGCTACAAGGTCTCTGTTGCAACTATTCAGCTCTGCCCTTGTAGGGTGAAAGCAACTATATAGACATGTGAATGAATAAGCATGGCTGTGTTCCAATAAAACTTTATTTACAAAAGTAGGCTGTGGGCCAGATCCTGCTCTAGGCAATGAGGAGCTTGCAGAGATCTAATGCAGGAGAGCCTTCTCCCTACCACATTGTGTGCACCAGGGGCTCTTGAACACAGCACATCAGTGCATTCAGTGGGGTTGACTGGGTATGCCTTTGGTTGCGAGGTAGTTCTGTTTCTGAGCTGATGATTTTGATATACAAATGGCATCTGGGACCCCTGGACTTACTCTTCACTCCCTCTCACTTTAGCCTTCTCTCCCTACCCTGCTGTTCACTTGACCTCCTTCCCCTAGCTCCAGCTCTCTCTCTTTGAGTGCAACGTGTCTTATACAATTCCATTCTCTTCCTCTGAATCCTCCCAGCAGCATCTAGTGCTAATGGACACCATGTCTCCCGTGTGTGCCCCTCAGAGTTCCTGGGGTTTGCGCATGCCTGGCTGCTTCAGGAGCATGGAAGAGTATCCTTTCAGTGATCCACCCCAGTCCTTCCCAATCAGGGCTGGTGCAGGCATGTCTACGTTTTAATTACCTGGAAGAAAGCAGTCATCCTGTGGGGAAAGAAATATGACAACAGCACAAAGGTGATGGGAGTCCTCTCTGATTCGGCACCGCTGTTTGAGGTGATAGATGACTTTGAATTTCCTACCTGCTCACGTTGTCCTCACATCAAAAACCCCAAAGACTTCCTTGATTTGAGGATTTCCTCACATTCTAAACAGAAAGCACAAATGACCGACAATTTCTTTCCAGGAGACTAATTAACTGATTTTCCCTTCACGTCACAAGAATGAAAATACCAAGGCTAATTTGACATTGTGGTGGGTTGTAGGTGACTCAGCTGTCTTTAGGCTTTCCTCTAATAACTTATTTATGTTTTCCAAGACATAATGCCCTGCCAAGCTGAGGAAGAGTCTCCCAAAGCCACGAATTCATCAAAATGCTGGGTTATTAAATCAACATCAAGATTTGTTAGCCTAAATATGCCTTTTCCACTTGATTTCACCACTTTCATTCTCCTGCATGTGGCAGTTAATCCCAGGAAGAAACCACCACCCCCTGCCATCCACCTCTGGTTTCAGGCCCAGGCTGCGTCCATATTCAAGGCTGAAGGCCTGCTGCTGTTCCTTCTGTTGCCACTCAGTCTTCTAATTAGATTTCGGCTTTGCCATTTGTTTTCCTACGGATGGATTGTATTTTCTCACTTGCTATTTTGTATGTGTAACTTCTATGAATTAAAACAAGAAACTTCTAGACAAATGAAAACATGTTTTATTTACAAGAAAAAAGTCTGTACATTGTGTATACATAAAAATATACAAAACCAAAATAGAAAATATCAAAGTGTTAAAATGTGTACAAACACTTTTAAAATGTGACTCCTGGAAAACTTCAAGCCTTAATTAGTTTGAAGAGTACACATTTCATTTTAAAAATTATCATACAAAAGAATTTCCATAGCTATTAAAAAAGTTTACTGGTTTCCACTGGAAGAATTGCCTAAGTATTTCCTCTAGAGTAAAACAGGATTTGTTATAAATGTTAGATTTTAACACCACCAATGCAATTTCTTTGTTTGAAATCTACCTAACAAGAAAAGTATTTTCCATAGAACCAGTAAATGTTTCTTCCAATCTTTGAAAGCCTTGGGCTTTCCCTTCAAAGTTCAGTGTGAAATCAGGCTTCTGACAAGGATACAATATTAAGGTAGTGTTCTACCTTCATAGTGCCTTTTAAATAATTCTATCAGACCATTTTAACATAGCCAAGATGTGCAGAGTATGAGCCTGTGGGAAGGGGTTGGTGGAGGACTGAATTTTTTTTTTTTTTTAACAGAAGGACATATAACCTTTGCTTCCTTCTCTTAAAAAGTGGTTGCATAATTAAAATAAAATTTATTGTAAAGGTTTTAGTCAAAAATGTTGATGAAAAGAACAATATAAAACCAACCATGTGCGTAGATATGTATATACACAATTATATAACTATATCTACATGTATAATTTTTATACTAAGAACTAGATTGATGTCTTTAATTATTTAAATTCAATGAGCTCAAGCGTGAACAGGAATATGTTGGATTTTTTTTTTTTAACCAAAAGGCTTCATTCATTTAATAGAACAAGAACTTATATTTTATTTCCCTGTACTGACAGAGAAATATTTTTCATTTATCAAGTGTGTAAATAATGCCCAAGTGACAAGAACATGCATAATAATCTCACAATGAGAATATCCAGAGTATAAAAGACAAGTTGAAGCTCAGGCACATTTTACCTAAACAATTAATTTCTAGATGGAGCTGCCTTGATCAGTCATGTAACCACTGGGTAAGAGTTCTAAACTATCAGAAAGTCATCAGAAATCGAAACAGACAATATAATAGAACATACTTGGAGGCTACCTAGCCTATAGATTCACTCATGCCTCTCTGATAAGTCCCCTGGTCCTACCTCACTCTCTTTCTCTGTCTTTTACCATGGTTAATCAGAAATTCAACCAGGTAACTGACCACATGTACTGCATGTTGATCTATAAGAAAAACTGGAGAGGGAACTTAAATCATGGCATTCACGTGTATGAAATTCTTCTATCAAACACTGGCGCTCATCTAAGGTTGATCCCACTTAATGCACCTGAAAGGGACCTACCTAATTAATTCAGGAGATGTGTTACTGCTCAGAAGAGTCAGCGAGCAGCATAAGTTTGATCTGTCCCAGCAGAATGAATTGGCTCATACACATTTAAGAGAATGACCCAGCTACTTTGATTCCCTAATTTTGAAAATGCTGACAATTATTTTAGCATTTCTTTCTGGTGCAGATGCTAAGGCTACAATGGCTGAGGACTACTGGGGAGTCCAGGACTGATTTTTGTCTGGTGGAAAGACCAAGAGGACCAGGCACAGGAAGTGCTGTTTCTCAAAGCTCTGCCTTCAGGCAGACAAGGAAAGACCCGGTAATTCAAAATGTAAAAGCCCCTCCCTTGCCCATTTTAATGCACAAGACTGATGCTTACATGCAACTTTTAATTGACCATCTCTTGGTCCTGAGCACAAGTTCTCCGTAAGAGCAGCTCTATAAGGACATAGTGGGAAAGGTCAGCTCCCTGGACTAGCATTGGTATTCCATGAGAACACCAGGTCTGTTAAAGGTTACCCTCCTGCCTGGTGTGACCGGCTAGAAAAATATGTTAGGGAGAATCTAGATGTGGTTGAATTGCCATTGCTGGTCAAAATTAGTTTCTTTGTGATAACAACAACAATGGGTGAAATTATCTTGAAATATAAAAGAATGTTTGTTGGTCCTGAGAGTGAAAAAAGGAATCCTTAACAGCTTCAGCTTACACTAAGAGGATTTTTTATCAGCTTGCCTTCACAAAAGAGGATGGAGGATTTTGGAAGAGACAGAACCTGGGAGAAATTCAGTGAGGTGCCACTTATTGTTAACTACTCCACAGAAGAACTGTGTGCTTATTGGAATTCAGTCAATGTGGCATGTATGGATTTAGTCAATGTCTGGCAAAATACTGCCACTTAGGACCCATTTGGCTTATACTAGAAGTAGTTGTCACATTAACTATTACTGCCTAACATTTTTTTAGGAGCTAAATAACTTAAACTTTTATAGAAGAATGCCCAGTCAATAGTATCTTAATGCATGTATTACATTTTTTGACTGTTGAACAGACCCTGATTTCCAAGAGTCTTTAAGGCCATAATAAATCCAAAAATTGTAATTAAATTTCCTTTACTCTTCAGTCTTTCTTGTAGCCTCAATGAAACTGAAAGTACTCTTTTAAAAGTACAATGATTATAACAAAATGCTATTTAAAAGTCTTTAAAGTGTGGGGTTCTGAGGCTTTTGAACTGGAATATTTACACCGACCCCAATAAATTCTCCTCTAACCAAGTTCTCATGTCAGCCAAGGGGCATTGTGCTGGATAATAAGGATGCTTACAAGCAAAACCACTTGCAAAACTGTACAAGGAACTTCAATGGCCAGGGGCATTTTAATGGCAGGGAAGACTTAGAAAGATCCAAGGATTGTAGGAGGAATAGTATCCATCAGAGCCACCTCACTCATATTCCAGAGTCGCTGAACTTATTACACACATGTAAACACAAGGACAAGACCAAGTTCTGTCAAGAAATTAGAAAGGAACATGGCTCAGCTATGTCTACTTAGACATAAGGTAATATGTAAGACAAGGTTATCTATCCCTTCTCATAGACTTAATAACAAAGCTCTAAAAATGGGCTTTTATCGAATATTGTTGTGGTTAAAACTTTCCAATTTCTCCTTCACTATTATAATAAGCTATAGGAGATGTCTTGATATCCAGCTCCAGATGTGCTGAATAGGCTAACCAAACATAAGCCGCCAGTCTCTGTAAGCCATTCTTGCTCAAGAAAGTGGTCCTGAGAACAGTCTAGAAGAAACCAATCCCAAAACAAAGAAAACTTTTCCACTAAACTCTCCTGACATTCATACACTTTGCAAGGGAGAACGCATTTAATTAAGCTGCTATTGTCATTGCAATAAATCTTAACGCTACCACAGAGATATGTCTTGGTTATACATTGAAATAATAGCATGTTTAATTAAGGTATTACAAAATGATTCTGTTTCACTATATTTATAGCAAAAAAAAAATTTCAATGTATAAGTGACAGTTGAGATTAAAAAAAAATCAACCCTGAATATAGCTAACATATTGCGATGAAATTTCCCTCTAGCTGCCTTTCCCTCTGAAGCATCTACACATTTTCCTTCTTAATGAGCAATGCTTTCGCATAAATTATTTAATTATATGTCTTTGTCATGCTGCTGAGATAAAACATATCTGTGAAAGCAAGGAGTGGATTCCTAAACATCTGTAGGAAGATTTAGTGAAGATTCAGCACTCATCACTGTTGAGTTCCTGCAGGCTGATAGAAACCTGCACAAACCCGCATAATAAAGACAGGCGTGCATCCCTAGAAGCACAGAGCAATGGCTCCGAAATCCTTCCTTCTAGTTTGGAAGGAGCAAGGTGTCCCCTGTCTTCCCCAGCAGGGCTATGCCAATTGTCAGGTATGTCACTTACTATGCAAAAGCTGTGGGGTAGATCTGCAGGTGAGAGGCGCAAGGCAGAAAAGCCAGAGCTGGGAAGTGTCCAGGGGCACCTGCAGCCCTGTGATTCTGTGTTACTTGCCAGTGATGTGCCTCCTGGAGGATGTGATATTAATGCTTCTGGTTGAGTTATGAAATAATGCAGGGAAACAAAGGGTCTCCTCCGTGGTGCTATTTGGAATTTGGCTTTTCCTTGGTCCTTTCAAGATTGATGTTTTGATGGACAGAAAGCAAAGCATTCAGTGGGCAATGAGAAGCAGAGATGAAGAATGCAACGGTTGGAAACACAGATGAGCTGGGAATTTTTGCTGTTAAACATATCTGAGTGATCATTTCACCATTTGTCATAAAACCTAGGGTATTTAATGATGGATGCATGTATGAGTGATGTACTTGATGCTGTAAATGCTGCACCTCAACTTGAACGTTTCTAAACATAAACCACTTTATATGGTCAGGAGCATCACCAAAACCTGTCACTGAAACTAACCCTGATGAGGGGTACTCATTGCAGAAGAAAAAGTTGTTAACAGTTTTGGAGGTATCATACCCATGGCCATACATGTGTTTTCTTTCCAGCTATCCTTTGTTTTGCATCTTTCTTGAGCCTTATTTTTTTTTAATTCCATTTCTATATTCAAAGCGGTAATAAATACTCAATGGCTTAGAAAGAGAAGAATTCTCATGACCAGCACTAAATTACAGTTTAAAGACTCAAAACTACATTGCCTAATATCTATCTTCAAGTATTCTTTTGTGACTTTGAGTACAACAGTAGTACCTTATTGCACATTGATTCCCAAGTAACCCTTTTTACGAATGTGGAATGACTGGACTGGGTGCAGGACAGTGCACCGCCTGGAAGCCCGGCAGAACCACCTTGCCCTTGCGATGCAAATCCCCCTGTGTGCCTGTGTTCAGGCGCTGCACCAGGAGCTTCTCATAGAGCAGCGGGTGGTACGCCCCGAGGGTGCAGGCTGCGTCGTAGTACAACTCGTGGTAGTGGCACAGCTCCGTCTGCCGCACGGACGGGATGTATTCATACACGTGCACCTCTCTGCACATGGACATCATGATGAGGATTCCTGACATGAAAACAAAAAATTAGAATCTAATGAACAACTCCACATGAGAAGGATGATTTTTTGGGTGTGGTGGTGATGGGGTATGACTGTGGCAAGAGACACTTACTTTGCACTCACTTTTTTTGTTATTGTTACATCTGCAATGTTATAACTTCTATTAAGAGGTATGTATACAGTTCAGGGAGTATGGAGGCATATTAAAATGTAATACTGTGTGTGTGTGTGTGTGTGTATGTATATATTCGCTCATTCAGTTTATCACTGTGGACCCAGCAAGGAGAGATGAAAAGAAGTCAATGAACTTAAGGAGATCATATTCTAGTGAAGGACAGAGTTGCAAGCCCCAAATTAGAGTCTCCTGTATCACATTCTATACACATGTCACATCTGGTTTGCAATGGTGGGAGTGTGATGTTCCAAAGAAACAAATGCTATAAAAACTGGATTATAAAATAGTTGCTTGAATATCAGTTGACTACAAAACAGTTGTTTGAAAAGTTGTAACATTAAACTGTACAATGGATCAGCTATTATAAAATACTGTAGTTGTCTCAATGGAAAAAAATGGAGTTAGAGGGACACAGAGTTTAGATTCATATTAACAAAATTATTTTTCTCACTGCATTATCAGGGTTAAAGTTTTAATTTTTTAATGTTTCAAATAAACAGCTATAACAGTTAATCGTGGAGTAAATTTTATTCTTGATCTAGGTTAATGGCTTTCTTTCTTTTCTTAACACCACCAGTGCCACCATTAACTTGAAAGTTAAAAAAGAATGCTTATCTCTTTTCTGAAAGGGTATCCCTTGTTATGAAAAATATAAAGGAGCACAGTTATTCCTGTCATAGCCAAAATTTATCTGAAGATGACAGTAATATTCCCTAGTTAATTAACCATGAGTGCAACACAAAATCCCATCCCAGTGGAGTCCTGTGTAAGGAACATTGGGAGAGAAGACAGAAGAGGCTTAATTTTGCCAAGGAGATCCAGAAGGGCTGCCCAAAGGAGGAGAAGCCTGAAGCTCATGGGGCTGCCTTGTGGATAAGGGGTAGAAGAAAACAGGAGAAGGGATGCTGCTCCAGGGACAGCAAGGATAGCCTGTGTAGAAGATGTCAGAGTCATATACAGTATCATAGTTGAGAGTAAAACACTTGCCTAACAAAGAGAAGCTGATTATGCAGTTCAAATTCTATGAAGTAAAGTTGCTCTCAAGAGCAATGGTTAGAACCTCGTTACTGGGTCAATTCCTCTTGTTTTTCTCCCAGTTCCTTCCTACCAGTTTCCTTACTTTGTTTTAAGACAGAGTGGCTACCTGTCTGCTGCCTCTCCCTTAGGTCAGCCTAAAGCATTGTGATGCTCACTCGGGGTGTGGGCAGTGGTGCAGAAACATGCAATGCAGGTGATCAAAAATCTACCTTCTGGTTAGTAATGACTGCTCTCAAACATTTTTTCTCCCCTGTATAAAATCGTATACAAGGAATTCACATGGTGAATGAGAAAGCTATCTGCCCATGGAGAATTAAACTCTTTTATTTCCAGTCACTTGCCAACATGGTGAAATCATGTTTCTACT
Source organism: Cebus imitator (assembly GCF_001604975.1). Lineage (NCBI taxonomy): Eukaryota > Metazoa > Chordata > Mammalia > Primates > Cebidae > Cebus > Cebus imitator. The sequence continues at coordinate 2,198,080 of NW_016107446.1, forward strand.
AAAAATACAAAAAAGTAGCTGGGGGTGGCATGTGCCTGTAATCCTAGCTACCTGGGAAGCTGAGGCAGGAGAATCACTTGAACCTGGAAGGCAGAGGTTGAAGTCAGCTGAGATTGCGCCACTGCACTCCAGCCTGGGCGACAGAGTAAGACTGTCTCAAAACAAAACAAAACAAAACAAAAAACCCACAAACCTAAACAAACAAGACACGCTCTGGTGTGAATGTTCTCTGAGGGCTGAAGTTTTCCCAGACCCTGTGTCTGAGGACAGCTTCATGTTTTCTAAGCAGGGGCTACAGACCAAGCTGCTGCACATTGCCCAGCGCTGGGGGCTCCCCTTCACCTGGGCATGACATCTGCTCTGCCAGCTCTACACAAGGAGCCACGTTGAAGGGGGTGGACTTCATCATGGACATCATTAATCAATATATTTATTACAACACCTTCCATGCACATGGCAGGGGGGTGGCTTCAAGGGTGTCTTTTGTACAAAGCTATTGTATGACATAGCAGTGGAGGTGTACCCAGAAACCACAGGTCTTTGCTACTGGACATTTCTATAAGCTAATAATACAATGGTATCCGTAAGGACTGGAGTCAATTTTGTCAGAGCTGACTTTTGCAACTCTGGTTCTTAAACTGGATGGCTTTCAAAAGCCAATCTTATACTTAGAGGAGTATGTCAGCCATGCAGTTAGTCATCCCCATAAAGCAGTAGTCCTCAAAGTTCAGCATGAAAAAGAATGACACAGGCAGCTTGATCAAATGCAGGTTTCTGGGACTTGTCTTCATTTCCAGAAATTCAGGTTCCAGTGGTTTGTGTTGGGGTCCAGGAATCTGAATTTTTAACAGGCATTCTGTTTAGGTGACAGGACATTTATAAAAAAATTCCCACCTACCACAGACCGAAACTTTCGTAAAATACCATAATGAGCAATTACGAGAAAAATGATCACCTATTTGGATGCCATGCCTATTTGAAATTGCTATCAGGTGTCTAAATACTTCCAATTTCTACATTAATCTAGTTGTAGACCAGTAACACATGTTCCTGGACCAGTGCTGGTCTACTCTCCACTCTTTAAGGACCAGATTGTTCTAACACACACATTCTTTGAGAACTGCTAAGGAATTTCTAAGTTGTCTCATAGGTAGCAAGACATTCTGCATGTTGACAGCTAATCTAGATTTGAACTGCTACCAAATCCAAGTAACCCTAGGGAGTTTCCCTACACATCCTTGCTATCCTCTTGCACTCTAAGAGATATCAAATGTGTGAACCTGATTGTTTCTCTAGAGAAAAATTTTACCCCTGCTGCTAGTTAACTGTTATATCTTAAATGACGTTATCTCCTAAAGATACAATATAGATTTTTGTCATAAGACTATGCAAATAGTATGCTTTCAATATATGTAAATAGGTACACTTTTAGTATTTTCTTATATAAGTACTCTATATTTAAAAATAACTTTTCAGCTTCAGAAACAGAGGAATTTGTCAGTTAGCTCATGGCAGTCCAAACTGAAAGCCAATAGATGCTAAGAGAGTGGGTGTTTGTCCTCAGTTTTCTGTACAGTTCTTCCTGATCTTTGCCTATCCGATAGAGATTCAGCGACAAAGATTTCTCCATCTTGGTTTGCAGTCTCATGAAGTTGTGGCTTTCTGAAACTATGAACCATGGCTTGAAGCATCGTAACATTTAATTAACAGTAGGATCTACCCTAGTGTTTAAGTGGCAGCCAGCTGCAGCCACTGGTATTCAAATTGGTATGGAGGCATCTTCAAAAAAAAGGAAAAAATTAATTTAAAACTCACCGTGGAGCAGGGTGTGCAGTCGCTCATGCTTGAGGTAATCCCAGTACTTTGGGAGGCCAAAGCTGGTGGATCACTTGAACCCAGGAGTTTGAGACCAGCCTGGACAACATGGTGAAACCTCATCTCTACAAAAAAATACAAAAATACCAGCCAGGCATGGTGGCCTGTACCTGTGGTCCCAGCTACTCAAGGCTGTGGTGGCAGAATCACCTCAGCCCAGAGGTTGAGGCTGCAGTGAGCCATGACCGTGCCACTGCACTGCAGTCCAGCCTGAGTGACAGAGTAACATTCTGTCTCAAAAAACAAACAAACAAAAAAAACCTAGTAATAAAAAATAAAACTAATTGTGTAATGTGAAAGGTAGAAAAAGAGATTTATGGTGCCAAAGATGTAGAATATTCTTTAATATTTTAACTTTTTTTTTCAGACAGCATGATCAATTCATTTAGCATATGCATACTTTGCCTTTTAATTTTCCTTAAGCCTGTTGTTATACATAAATTTGAGTTGAGATTCAGACTCTGCCGTATAATAAATAGTGATACTTAGTATTATTAAATTTGATTCCATCTACACATCAATTTTCCTAAGAGTTAACAATAGTACTTAGCACTACACAAACACCTGAAGAATATATTTCTTCATACTTTGCAAAAAATAAGATGCATAGGTAGATGTCAATGTTTGGACATATACAATAATAGCTCTTACACAGTTCAGGGATGTGCGTTAGAGAATGGGGTATGTGGGGAGTAGATACTGCAGGCAGGCAGGACTGGAACAGGATTAGGGAAGAATAGAGTCTTTAAGTGCTGTTGGAGGCCTCCTCAATTAAATTCAACATCTATCAAGCTGACCACGGTGCTAATCATCAGAGATTTGGAGCGCCTTTCTTTAAAATCATAACAAAATTAAACAAAACTAAAGATTTCACCTTTAAATTTAAAAACAGGTAGAAAGACCATGACCATTCTTAGGATGACTTGAAGCAAGTATCCTAAACGTCATACTGAGAAAAATGTTTATGTGCTACCACTAGATCTCTTCTGCAATGCCCTGATGCTAAGCCTTGTTATTCACAAATGACTATCAACAGCACACAGCTCTCAAATGAACTCTGAGTCACCACCCATCCCTAGGTTCAATGGTTCAATAGGAAGACCCAGAATCTAGCACAGAGTTTTACTCATGATGATGACTTATACAAAATGATACAAAACAAAATCAGCACAAGGAAAAGGCACACAGGGTAAAAAGTCCAGGGGAAACCTGATGTGAACTTCAAGAATCTTCTCCTAGGGAGTGGCATAGAGACTAAATTTCCTCCAGCAATGAGTTGGGACAACTGCTGTGAACCGAATGTGTCTCCATCCGCCACTCATAGGTTGAGATCCTTCCTGAGGTGAATGTGATGGTATTAGGAAGTGAGGCCTTGGGAAGGGATTAGGTCACGTGAGTAGGGCCCTCATGAATGGGATTAGCGCCTTTGTAAGAAAGGATGTTGTGGAGATGATCTCTCTTTGCGACAACACCACATGTGGAAGCAGCAAGAAGCCTCCATCTCTGAACCAGGAAGAGAATCCACACCTGGAGCCAAACTAACCAGTGCCTGATCTCTAACTTCTTGCCTCCAGAACCACAGGAGAGAAATTTCTGTTGTTTAAGACATCCAGTCTACAGTATTTGTTACAGCAGCCAGAAATAATGGAGACAATAAGACATATGAAATGATGCCAACCAGGGAAGCTTTTTAGAGACTCAGTACTCAGTGTTTTTATTTGAAACTGGTCATGTCAGCAGTCTCTGCCTGACATGCACTAAAATTCCAGACTCTCAGAAGGAAAGCAAGTGTTTAGCGTAAATCACATTTCTTGCATAAACAGTACACACATAGTGAACCACTCTTATCAGTTAGAGGGGTGGGAACCTTCCCAAAAAATCCAAGTTCCCAGACATCAGGCAAGGGCCAGTCTTATAAGCAGGCATTCCTGAGGATAAGCAGTCAAGCTAGCTGTGTTGTCTTTTCTGCTCAGATACCACATATGCACAAATTCAAAGTATTGCATTACTTCATAATCATTTCCTCATGCCAGACTGATGTGGGGAATTCACATCTGGTTATGCTAAAAATGTTATTGATTCTTTTTTTATTTCCTCTCTTATGCCTGGTCAGGTCTACCTAAAATGCAAGAAGAATACTAATCATCTAATAACATGCAATTCAGTAAGGGACAGCTTTTAAAAAGCATTTAAGAAACTTTTATGTTAAGTAATTTTGTTTGAGGACTATAAAAAATTAAGTACTTTAATCACTAATAAAAGTTTTACTGCTTTCAATATGAGCCTGGACTTTTTGATAGGCAGATCAAAATTTGGACACTTTTAAATGTATTTTTCCAAGCCAATCAAATGGGCATGGAGCCAGCTGTTTAGAATCTTCAAACAGAATTAACGTTAAGTTTCTTGCACTGCCAGTTTTTACAAATGAGTCCATATGAGGGATTCATTTGAAGAAAATAAGTATTAGTATTTTCTAGGCAATTATGACTCAAGAGGCATTCATGTGCCAAACTGTATGCTTTTAAATGTCATATAATGCAAGATAATTATCAAACCAATTGAAAAGCATTTCTCCTGGTCTTGATAAAATATCATGTTATATTAGTCAGCATAATAGGCAGAATGGGCACTTATTTATTTGCTCCAAAACCTGAATAAAAGGCAAACTTTTAACACACGTTCAGATTAACACAAATTTTAGATGACTGAGGTTTTTTAAAAATAAATCTTTACTTAGCATATAGATATATTTGATGTGTTATCAGAGTCTATCATAATCATTTAGCATTTACCTTAACTGCGGCTATGCCAAAATTATCCTGCTTTTCACTTGGCAGAATATTTAAAATAACATTCCAAATCACTGAGAATAATAAAATTTTGTCCTTGATGAAAATAGCCTTTCATTAAATAGCAAAATGAGCTATAAATGTAAAACAGAACATAATACAAGTAACAGGAAAACTACCGGTTGAAATCAATTCTAATAAACACTCGAATAAAACATACACATGAAGTAAATTAGCAGCTTCTAAGAGTCACCAATAGAACACTGCAGAACACTTTTCTGAATGAGGGGTGAGAGTGAAAGGCTAAGTGTATTAAATATGCCAGGCTAATAGAACTCTAGCAGCTGTTTTGTGGTTTCTCCTTAAATTCAATCATAAAATGAAAAATAATGAGAGCTACACTTGAGATTCTTAAAGAGATAAAAGTGACTTTTTAAGCGGCAGTTCTAAAAAATATTTATAACTAAAAGATGGCTTGGAAATTTGAACCTGATGTAATTTAAGAAGACTCTGCCACCCTAAACAAAATAGTATAATGCAAGAATAATACTGGAAGGTCAATTTGTAGCTCATTTACACTGCATTATTTGTTGTTATCACACACTCAGGATTCATTACTTACAGGAAAATACAAAAAGTTGCTCCTAACCAACAGAAGTGTTACACATTTTACGCAATCCTAAATATAGATGTTAAGTAGCTTTTTATTTTGTGTTAATGTTCTGTGTTTGGGTGATATATTGAAAAATGAGATTCCAAAAGGCAATATAAAATGGAAAAGAAATGTTATGACATGTTTTTAAGCCTATTATTCTTGTGCATATATAAATTAGCCTGAAATTACAGTGTTTGCACCTGTAAACTTCAGAAATATTAGCTATAATATTATGAGTAGAGATTGCTTTTTAAAAAAAAGGCAGGGTGGGGATGTTGGTGGCTTCTGCAATAAAAATAATTGGCAATTGTACATTATAAAGGAGTTCCACGTTCTTGTAGTTCTGGCTACAAGGCCTGTCTGCCTGTCAGCACTCAGGCTGGGAGCTGGGGTGGGTGAGGCTGGTGACTGCTGGTGTGGCTGGATGCCTTACTGCATGCAGGTGGCAACCCCATCTAGCCATGCTTGAAGACCCCAGGTGAGATCACTTACCTATAAAAATATGTCATTAGGTGGGCAAAATAGAAGCTGCAAGACTCCAGGTAAATTATTCCTTATCCTCAGTCAGGCTACAGCACAGTCAAAATGACTTCACTGCACTGAATACCAAGATAAAATCTCTAGTATCCAATTAGGGATGAAAGAGAGAAATGCTCCTCATATGTGAACAAGTAGCTCCCAATGGGCTGAGTGTAAGGAAGCTAATGAGATGGAGAAGTTGTTCCAAAGAAACGAGTCCTTATGGATCATCTAAATTACCCTGATTCATGTTACATTTTTTAGTTTTAAGAATACATGGGCAGTCCAATAATAGGTGTATGAATTCCTTTATTGCTTCTCTAGAGAAGGAGATGGTACAGGTAATACAATCCAATATATCTACTAGAATACTTTCTTCTGTGAACACAGAGGATAAATATGGAGTCTAATTAGAAACTCAACTACATAATTCTTAGGAAAGGACCATATCAGCTCTTATCAATAATCACCAGAATGTCATACACTTTGCACTGGCACTAATACTCCTAAGAATTTATCTTAAGGAAATAGTTTAAGGAAAAGTCTATATAGTCACATACTGCACATACTGTAGTACATATAAATACATAAATATAGTAATGACTTGTTAACATAATTGTTTGATAATATCAAGCACTGTGAAACAACCAGAATACTCAAAAACTAAACGAATGCATACGTTATGATATACTTGTTTGATGTAATTTATGATCTCTATAATAGCAAAGAAAACAAAAGTCTATTTTCACCTTGATTATAGATCTTAATGGAAGAACAGTCCTTTTCTGTTTGGGATAGAGTCTTATTTGACCTAGCATAAATTTTTAGATGGCATACATTACAATAACAGCAATCAGTAAATATTAGTTATTGTGCTTAGGCACATGATAATTCAAAGTAAAAGGTACTATCAGTATCTTCATTTTATAGATGAAGGAACTGGGGTTTAAAGATGCTAAGTAACTTGTTCAAGGTCATCTAGCTATTCAGGGATAGGGCCAAGATTTGATTCTGGTCTCTGTAGAATCTAAGGTTTTAGCTACATGTAAAGTGACACGCCAGGAGGGTGGCCACCCTTCTGCATATGAGACCAGTTAAATCAAAGGCGAGAGTCTATAAGATGACATAAATCACAGCCTCCCATTCATTCATTTGTTCATTCATTCGGGGTACACTGTGTGCTGTGCTGTGTTGCTTCACAGTGAGGGAGCCTTATGCATTACAACAATGTTAAGATCTAGATGTGGTCAAGATTTGGAAGGATATACACTACAATAAGGTCAGGATGGCAGTACCAGAAAGTATGGTGGAGTTATTTAGTGTTTTTAAAAATGTACAAACATTTACTTATGTTGTTATTTTCTTTCTTTTTATAAGGGCTGCAAAGTTCTAGGAGATTATTTTTAGAAGTTGCAAAGAAAAACTAACAAAGCAAGGCAGAGTCATTCTCTTCTTTAAGGTTTAGTGAAAGCTTTGGACACATACTTATGTGAGGATAAACAGTAACTCTAAACCTCCTCAGCCTTTCATATGTTACTAAAATGGGATTTCTTAAAAAGCTAGTCAGGCTTTTACTGAATTCCAAGGTAATGACCTTGATACCAAAAGTCAAAACGATTTGCCAAGTTACGTTTTAAATGTTTTGAAAAATAATGATCAATAATCGATATGCAACTTTGAGTCAGGTTTCCATGTTTCACTGCAGTAAATATTCAACTCTAATAATGATTCTTCAGAATATTTTGTCAGGTGAAGTTGCTCAGTAATAACAAAAATCTGATGTTAAAAACATAGAAAACATGATTTAAAAATATTAATGTAGAAATTTGAGAGGGCTAACTTCAGTTTACATTATAAGTTTTAAAACTTTAATAAGGATATAGGGAGGCAGAGCAAGATGGCTGAATAGAAGCCTCCACCAATTGTCCTCCCAGCAGGAACATCAAAGTCAACAACTATCCACATGAAAACGCATCTTGTAAGAACAAAAAATCAGGTAAGTGATCACAGTACCTGGTTTTAACTTCTTACCACTGAAAGGAGCACTGAAGAGGGCAGGAAAGACAGTCTTACCTTGCCGACACCATGCCTCCTCCATCTGTCAGCAGGGAGGAGAATCTGTGCACTTGGGGGGAGGGAAAGTGCAGTGAAACTCAGTGCTGCCCTGTCACAGTAGAAAGCAACACGGGGCAGAACTCAGTTAGCACCCATGGAGGGAGCATTTAGACTAGCCCTAGCCAAAGGCAAATCATCCATCCCAGTGGTCAGAACCTGAGTTCTGGCAAGCCTCGCTATTAGGGGCTAAATAAATTTAGGACCCTGCTCCTGGGTCCTAAATAAACTTCAAAGGCAGTCTAGGCCACAGGACTTCCATTCCTGGGCATGTCCTAGTGTTGTGCTGGGCTCAGAGCCAGTGGACTTGGAGGCATGCAACCTAGTGAGACACAAGCTAAGGGCGCCAAGGGAGTGCTTGCACCACTCTTCCCCCAACTGCAGGCAGCACAGATTGCAGATCTGGAAGAGGCTCCTTCCTTCTTTGTGAGGAGAGGAGAATAAAAATTAAAGAGAACTTTGTCTTGCAACTTGGATATCAGCTCAGCCACAGTAGGATAGGGCACCAGGCAGAGTCCTGAGGGCCCCATTCCGGGCCCTAGCTCCTGGATGACATTTCTAGATACACCTGAGCCAGAAGGGAACCTGCTTCATAGAGGTAAGGACTCAGTCCTGGCAGGATCCATCATCTGCTGACTATAGAGCTGTTGAGTCCGGAATAACCAGCAGTGGGAGTCAGGCAGTACTCACTGTGGGCCTTGGGTGAGACTTAAAGCCATGTTGGCTTCAGTGACACCCAACATTTTCCCAGTGGTGGTGGCTACAGGGAGGGACTCCTGCTGGAATAAAGGAGAAGGAAGAGTAAAGGGGACTTTGTCTTGCAGCAAAGGTACCAGCTTGGGCAAAGTGGGGTAGAACACCAAGCAGGCTCTTGGGGTGCCAGAGTCCAGGCCTTGGCTCTCACACAGCACTTCTCAACCTGCCCTGGACCAGATAGGAGCCCTCTTTCCTTGAAAAAGAATCCCAGGTCTGGTAGCATTTATCACAAGCTGACTGAGGAGTCCTTGGGCCTTAAACGTATATTGGGTGGTAGCCAGGCAATACTCACTGTGAGCCTGGGCTGGTAGTGGCCATGAGAGATACTCCTCTGCTTGTGAAAAGGAGAGAGAAGAGTGGGGAGGACTTTGTCTTGTGGCTTGGGTGCCAGGTCAGCTGCACTAAATACAACATCAGGTAGAATCCTAAAGTTTCCTACTCTAGGTCCTGGCTCCCAGATGGCATCTCAAGACCCAACTAGGGTGAGAGGAAACTCACTACTCTGAAGGGAAGGATGCAAGCTTTCTGGCTTCATCATTTACTGATTGTAGACCCCTGGGACACTGAGTGAACACAGGCAGTAGCCAGGCAATGGTTACCATGGGCCTTAGGTGAGATCAGGTGCTATGTTGGCTTTAAATCTCACCCAGTACAATCCCAGTGATGGTGGCCACAGAGGTGCTTTTGTCCCCATTCTAGACAGCTCAGCACAGAGAGAAAGACTCTGTTTGTTTCAGAAAAAGTGAGGGAAGAGAACAACTCTCTGCCTGGCAATCCAGAGAATTCGTCTGGATCTTATCCAAGACCACCAAAGCAATACCTCTACAAGTCTGCAAGAGCCACAGTGTTACTGGGCTTGGGGTGCCCCTTAATGCAGATACAGTTGAAGTGACCAAAAACTTAGATCATAGCACCCAAGTCCCTTCAAAAACCTGGAAATTCTTCTCAAAAAGGTTGGGTACAAACAAGCCCAGACTGTGAAGACTACTACAATAAGTTCCTAACACTTGAATGCCCAGACAGCAGAAAACATCCACAAGCCTCAAAGCCATCTAGGAAAATGACCCCATCAAACAAATTAAATAGGGCACCAGTGACCAATCCCAGAGAAAAAGAGATATGTAACCTTTCGGACAGAAGATTAAAAATAGTTGTTCTGAAGAAGCTCAATGAAATTCAAGACAACAGAGAGAAGGAATTCAGAATCCTATCTCATAAATTTAACAAAGAGATTGAAATAATTAAACACAATCAGGCAGAAATTCCAGAGTTGAAAAATGCAATTGACATACCAAGGAATGCATCAGAGTCTCTTAATAGCAGAATTATTCAAGCAGAAGGAAGAATTAGTAAGCTTGAAGGTAGGCTATACATAGTCAGAGGGAACAAAAGAGAAAAGAATAAGATAGAATTAAATACACCTGCAGGATCTAGAAAATAGCCTCAAAAGGACAAATCTAAGAGTTACTAGTTTTAAAGAGGAGGTAGAGCAAGAGATAGGGGCAGAAAGTTTATTCAAAGGGGTAATAACAGAAAACTTCCAAAACCTAGAGAAATATACCAATATTCAAGTACAGGGTTATAGACCACCAAGCAGATTTAAATAGAAAAAGACTACCTCAAGAAATTTAATAACCAAACTACTGAAGGTCAAGGATAAAGAAAAGATCCTAAAAGCAAAAAGAGAACAGAAACAAATATTAATAACATACACTGGAGCTCTGATATGGTTGACAGTAGACTTCCTAGTGGAAATCTTACAGCCAGAAGAGAATGGCATGATATATTTAAAGCGGTGAAGGAAAAAAAAAATACACTTTCATCCTAGAATAGTATATCCAGCAAAAATATCCTTCAAACATAAAGGAGAAATACTTTCCAAGACACCCAGAAACCGAGGAATTTCATCAAAACTAGACATATCCAACAAGAAATGCTAAAGGGAATCCTTCAATCCGAAAGAAAACAATGTTAATGAGAAATAAGAAATCATCTGAAGGTATAAAACTGACTGTAATAGTAAGTACACAGAAAAACACAGAATATTCTAACAATTAGTTGTAGCCTATAAACTACTAATATCTTGATTAGAAATACTTAAAAATGAACTTATCAAAAATAATAACTATAACAACTTTTCAAGACACAGACATTAAAAAAAGACACGAAGACAAATAACAAAAACTTAAAAAGTGGGAGGATGACATTAGAGTGTAGAATTTTTATTAGTTTTCTTTTTGTTTATGCAATCAGTGTTAAGTTGACATCAGTTTAAAATAATGGATTGTAAGATATTATTTGCCAATCTCATGGTAACCTCAAATTGAAAAACACACAACAGGTAAACGAAAGTAAAAAGCAATGAATTAAAACATACCACCTTCACTAAAAGCAAGACAAGAAGGAAAATCACCTTCACTAAAAGGAAGGAAGCAAAGAAGGAAGAAGGGACTGCAAAACAATCAGAAAACAACAAAATGGCAGGAATAAGTCCTTATCAATAATAACACTGAATGTAAATGGACTAAACTCTCCAATCAAAAGCCATAGAGTGGCTGAATGGACAACAAAATAAGATCCAATGATCAACTGCCTACAAGAAACACACTTCACCAATAAAGACACACATAGACTGAAAATAAAGAGATAGAAAAAGATGTTCCATGCTAATGGAACCCGCCTACATAAAAAAAAAAAAAAAAAAAAAAAAGCAGAAGTAGCTTCACTTGTATCAGGTAACTTAGATTTCCAGCCAAAAACCTATTAAAAAAAGACAAAGTAGGTCATTATGTAATGATCAAGGGGTCAATTCAGCAAGAGGATATATCAATTTTAAACATATATTGGACCCAACATTGGAGCACCCAGATCCATAATGTAAATATTACTAGAGCTAAATAGAGAGATAAACCCCAAAAAAATAAAAGCTGGAGACTTTAACACTCCACTTTCAGCATTGGACAGAGTATACAATCAATGATCATACAATCAATTTTCAAACAGAAAATCAACAAAGAAACATTGGACTTAGTCTATATCACAGGCCAAATGGACCTATAATTATTTACAGAACGTTTTATCCAATGGCTGCAGAATACATTCTTTTCCTCAGCACCTGTATCATTCTCAAGGACAGACTCTGTGCTAGGCCACAAAACAATTCTTAAAAATTTGAAAAAATTGAAATCATATCAAGTATCTTCTCCTACCACCATGGAAGAAAACTGAATTAACAAGAGTAATTTGGGAATTAAAAAGACAAATTTTGAAAACTACATAAACACATGAGAATAAAATGGTATGCTCCTGAATGACCAGTGGTTCAGTGAAGAAATTTAGAAGGAAATTTAAAAGTTTCTTGAAACAAATGATAATGAAAACACAATCTATGAGATAAGGCAAAAGTAGTACCAAGAGGAAAGTTTAGAGCTATAAGAATCTAAATAAAAAATTAGAACAACTTCAAATAAACAACCAAATGGTGTATCTTTAAAAACTAGGAAAGCAGGAGCAAACCAAAACCAAAACTACTAAAGGAAATAATAAAGATCAAGCAAAATAAATGAAATTGAAACTAAGAAAATGATAAAAAGCTCAATGAAACATAAAGTTGGCTTTTTGAAAAGATAAACAAAATTGAAAAATCTTTAGCCAGACAAAGATAAAAAAAGAAGACCCAGATAAATAAAGTCAGAAATGAAAAAGGAGACATAATACAACTGATGTCACAAAAATCCAAAGGATCATTAGAGGCTACTATAAGAAACTGTAAGCCAATAAATTGGAAAACATAGACAGATGAATAAATTCCTAGACACATATGACCTGGCAAGATTGAGTTATGAAGAAATCCAAAACCTGAATAGACCAATAACAATAATGAGATCAAAACTGTAATAATGTTTCCCAGCAAAGAAAAGTCCAGGATACAATGGCCTTACTGCTGAATTTTACCAAACATTTAAAGAAGAACTAACACCAGTCATACTAAAACCATTCTGAAAAATTAAGGAAGAGGGAATAATTCCAACTGCATTCTACAAGTCCAGTATCATCCTGATACCAAAACCAGACAAAAACACATCAAAAAAGAAAACCACAGGTCAATATCTTTGATAAATACTGATTTAAAAAACCTCAACAAAATACTGGTAAATTGAATTCAACAACATATTTAAAAAAACCATTCATCACAACCAAGTGGGATTTATCCCTGGGATGTGAGGATGGTTCAACATATGCAAATCAAACCAATGTGATACATCAACAAAATGAAGGACAGAAAACATATGATCATTTCAATTGCTGCTGAAAAAGCATTTGATGAAATTCAACATTCCTTCATGATAAAAACCTTCAAAATACTGGGAATAAAAGGAGCATAATTCAACAAAATAAAAGCCAGATATGACAGACTCATAGCTAGTATCATACTTAATGGAAAAAAATCGAAAACTTTTCTTCTATGATCTGGAACATGGCAAGGATGCCCACTTTCATCACTTATTCAACGTAGTACTGAAAGTCCTAGCTGGAGCAATCAGGCAAGAGAAAGAAGTAAAGGGCATCCAAATTGGAATGGAAGCAGTCAAATGATCCTTGTTTGCAGATGACACGATCTTATATTTGAAAAACTCTAAAGACTCCACCAAAAAGCTATTAGAACTGATAAACATTCCGTAAAGTTGCAGGATACAAAATCAACATGCAAAAATCAGTAGCATTTCTGTATGCCAACAATGAACAATCTGAAATAGAAATCGAGAAAGTAATCCCATTTACGATAACTACAAATAAAATACATAGGAATTAACTTAACCAATGAAGTGAAAGATCTCTATAATGGAAACTATAAAACATCCATGAAACAAGTTGAAGAGGCAACAAAAATATGGAAATATATTCCATTTTCATGGATTAGAAGAATCTATATTGTTCAAATGTCCATACTACCCAAAGCAATCTAGAAATTCAATACAAACCCTATCAAAATACCAATGACAGTCTTCACAAAACAGAAAAACAATCTTAAAATTTGTATGTAATAACAAAATACCCATTTAATAGAATGACCCAGAGTAGCCAAAACTATCTTGAGTGAGAAGAACAAAACTGGAGGAATCACATGACCTGACTTCAAATTGTACTAGGTTAGTATAAAAGTAATTGTGGTTTTGGCCATTTTTGCCATGCGGTTTTTCCATTAGTAAGAATCTTATTAATATTAAATTAAGCATGTAATAAAAACATTACTTAACTAATTTAATATTAAAATGTATTTATAGTATGTCAATAATATAATTGTTCACATGTTTTAGAATTCACTTACTATAAAGAAAACAGAATAATTGTTATCTTTGATAAATTATCTATGTACATGAATTGCAAACTTTTTGAAATCAGGTGTTTTACCAACCATAAAATGACTTTTGGTGAAGAAGCTCTTAGAGTTTGCTTTCTTCAATGCTAGGTCAATGTGTTCTTCAAATTCTGAAACTTATTGTTCTTTCTCTCTAAGGAAGCCCTGTTATTTTCAGATAAAACAGGAATAATTTATTTAGTTACAAACTAAGTATTTCTGTCCAAATCTGATTTCACTAGGAAACCTGATTTTCTTCTCCATAGGAAATGATAATGCATAGCTCTTACAGCACCAAAGAAAAAGCTCAGCCCTGCCTATGGGGTACTGGATCAATGACAATTCTGATGTTACAATATCTCTAGGCCTACTAACCAAGAAACATTCAGACTGGTGCATTGAACAGAATTGGCTTCTATACTCCTTTCCCTTTAATATTTATTGCTTTCCTTTTCCCAGCAGAAACCACACATGCACATGTACACACACACAAACACACACACACACACACACACACACACAGACACATACACACACACACACACACACACACACAAACACACACACACAGAATTCCTAATCCAATAAGGCAAGACCATGTGACATATGAGCCATCAAGGAGACTACTGGTACTGGGCTAGGGGTTGCTAATGAAAGTGCAAAAGGTATGTTATGCTTTTTGAGAGTAAGGTGTTGGCTGAATGTCTTATTTCATTTGGGCTGCTGTACCAAAATGCAATAAACTGGGTGACTTATAAATGACAATAATTTATTTCTCATAGATTTAGGGGCCCGAAAGTCCAAGAATAATGTGCAGCAGATTCAATGTCTGGTGAGGGTCCACTTAACTGGTTCATTGATGGGCATATTTATGCTGTATCTTCACACGCTGGAAGAGGCAAATGAGCTGTCTGGGGTCTCCTTTATAAGGGCACTAATCCTATCCTGAGGGCAGCTCCACCTTCATGACCTAATCACCTCCCAATGATTCCACCTCCTAATGTCATCACCTTGCGGGTTATAATTTCAACACACAAATTTTACAAGGAGAAATATTCAAGTTGACCACACCAAATTTCATCTGCCCAAATGTTAGGGAGAGGATGACTTTCTGAAATCAATGAGAGTTGGAACTTTGCTTGCTTTTTACAAACATCCTACTAATCAGTATATCCAAGAATCTGGGTCCCAACTTGATAGGAACAAATAAAAATCCACTTTTAAGAAAAATATTTACATTCCACATTGTTATGTATCTCATTTCACAATAAGTTTTAAGAACAAAAACTGAGTTCATTAGTAAAGTGAGTAAATTTTATAGTTATGTCTTTCAAAGAAACAAAAAGAATAATTATGTTTGTGGTTAAAACATCCAGTAATGCTGGAATATAGGATTTAATGTTACAGAATTTCAAAAGACAAAAATATATCACAATGTTATATTTTTAGTAATACATTATGCTATTTTAACTAAACACAAATAAAAATAATTATACCACTTGGGACTAAAGATTGCAATAAGTACATGATTAGTAGCTATTAAAGATTGTTGTGTCCTTCTATTGAGCCAAATGCATATCACCTTGCTGGTACACCCATCAGTACAAAGACTGTGGTGGACTAGATTTCTAAAGCTCTTAAGATTCCAAAAAGCTTAAAGAATGGTTCTCAAAGCATGCCCCAGGACCAACAGTGTCACCATCACTTGAGAACTTCAAATTCTCACAACCTCCATCTACTCAAAACTCTGGGGGTGGGCCTAGTAATTTGGTTTATAAAACTGTGACAGCCACTCTCCAAACTGACTCAGTAATGACAGTGCCTGCTATTTTTCATGTCTTTGTGTAGTTTCCTCTGATAACAATGGTGCTGACTTGTGTAACAAAGAGAATGTAGCAGATGTGTTAGCTTATGACATCGTAAAAACATTGTGCCTTCCTCCTTGCTCTTTCGCAGATCCCCTGTTTGCTGGAAGCTGGCTGCCATGTTGTGAGGATGCCCAAGCAGTGCTATGGAGAGAGGTTCATGTGGTAAGGAACTGAAACTTCCTACCCTCAGCTATGCAAGTGAGCCATCTTGGAAACGCATTATCCAGAACCTTAATCCAGACAGTTTGACTGTAACCATCAGACACTGTGAGCCAGAATCATCCAACCAATCGGATCCCAGATTACTGACCCATGGAAACTGTGTGAGAGAATAAATGCTTATTGTTCTTTTTAGTATCTAACTTTTGCTGTGCAGCAATGGTTTAGTAACACACAAACCTTTTGTGTGATTCTGATACATGCTAAATTTTGAAAAACAATGAACTAAAACATTCATTCACCAAGTAATTATTTTTTGTATCTGCTATGTACCAGGCTAACAGCAGAAATACAAGATAGGCAAAACAGACATTGACCATCCATTGAATCCTTTTCTTGTCCTTCATTGGACTTATCATGCTTTATAACGACTTTATTTACGTCTGTCCTGCGAGTTTTGGGTGGGCAGGACCCTTGTCTGGTTTCTTCACCCCCAGGTTTCTGGGGCCCAGTCCTGTGTCTGGCACACAGAAAGTGTGCAATTAATATCTACTTGATGATGATCCTTCCCTTCCTTGTTCCCCATTTTTTGCCTATATGAAGAGTTCAGGCCCCAGTAACAAGGCCATGAATAGCACCAATAGCGCTACACTCAAAGGGCTCAGTAACATCTCCCTGGGAATCTAACTGCCACTGGCTAGTCTCCATACAAAGAAATGTTTTTTGTGTTCAACACAGTCAACTTTTAGAGTCTCTCTATTTCAAAGATGCAGATTCCTAAGCATGTATAAAGAAAATGCACGCAGTGGATGTGTTAGTCTGTTTTGCACTGCTTTAATAAAATACCTGAGACTGGGCAAATTATAATTAAAAGAGGTTTAGTTGGCTCACAGTTCTGCAAGCTGTTCAAGAAGCATAGGGCTGGCATCTGCTTCTGAGGAGGCCTTAGAAAGCTTTTATTCGTGGTGGAAGGCAAAGCCGGAGCTGGCACTTCACATGTTGAAAGCGGGAGCAAGACGGGGAGTGGGTGGGAGGTAGTGCCACACACTCTCAAGTAACCAGATCTCTATTCCCAGTTACTTGGGAAGCTGAGGCAGGAGAATCGCTCGAACCCGGGAGAAGGGGGTTGCAGTGAGCCAAGATTGTGCCACTGCACTCCAGCCGGGGTAACAGAGCAAGACTCCGTCTCAAAAAAAAAGAAAGAAAGAAAGAAAGGAAGAAAAAGAAAGAAAAAAAAAAAAAAAAAAAAAAAAAAAAAAAAAAAAAAAAAAAAAAATCAAAAAACAAAACAATACAAAACAAATCAAAACAGAAAATAACCAAATCTCACAAGAACTGACTATCATGCAGACAGCACCAAGTCCTGAAGGATCCGCCCCCATGATTCAAACACCTCCCCACGAGGCTCAGGTGAACTGGAGATTACAATTCAACATGAGATCTAGGTGAGGACAAATATCCAAACTATATCAGAGGGTTTCAAAATATAAGTAATTGCATGGGACACTGTAAAGATGAACACATCAGTAAAGGTTTCAGCCAAAAATACTGGAAAATAAAAGTATTATGAAGTCAACCATGTGTGCAGCTACGTGTGTATACATGTATCTAATGAGCACATCAGTAAGGGAAGTGGTGCACGCTGCTTCACCTCCAGTGCAGGCTTTTGTGGCCTGCACTGTGCTGCAGTGTTGTTCCTGCAACATAGGAGGCCAGGGACACTGTCAAGGTGATCTTTTGTGGTGGTGACCATCCTGATGACCTGTGTACCCAGGGCTGAAGATATGACTGTGCAAACTGAAATGTTCTAATCCCTTCTAACAGCTCTTTGATGGGTTCTTTTGTTCAGGAGCTGACGTTAGAGGTTAGAGCACTTGGAAACAAGAAAGTGATGAGACAATAAGTCAATACCTTCTCAACATGACCTCAGGGCATGAAGGGGGCATTTGGAGAACACTTTCTGATAACAGAAAAAAAAGACAGTCGTCACTGACTTTTAAAATTCATATAGCAGATGGATTAAGATGTGGGTGACATCATTTGACTGCTATTTAAGGATGTCGGATAAATTATAAAACAGATTCTGGCTCTCAGCCTATTTATGATCAAGATCAAAGAAGAGGGGCAAAGACAACTGCAGCCTCATGGGTAATCAGAAGGTGCTGGAGTTTTGCTGAGCAGAACTCACCTAAGCTGTCTCCACCTTCCATCCTTGCTGAGGGTTCTCACATGGTTCACCATGACAAGGCACAAGGACAACAGATAAATTTAACAACACCAGGCCATGTCTTCTGTTGCCTCTTCTCTCCTCGGCCATCCCCAATCCTTACCCACAGAGCACAGCCTGCCCAGGCGGAACTGAGGGATTTCTTATCAACTTGCTAGCTTACATTCTTTTCTGACTAGCAAAACGTGACAGTGCTGTCCTATGTAACTTTCTGGGACAATGGAAATGTTCTCCCTCTGCACTGTCCAATATGGTAGCTATCGGGACTCAGAAGTTGAGATGGGGTTAGTGAGATTGAGAAGCAAAAGGTTTCCTCTTATTTAGTTTTAAGTAATTGAAATGTAAGTGGCCATATTGGTCAGTACAGTGCTAGAAAATAATAATGATTTTAAACTGGCCAGCTACCTCATCCTTGGAAAGGCTGTATTAGTATTTCCATTTCTCTTCTGTGGATATTGAGGGTCAGAGGATTAAGCAACTTGCCCAAGGTCAGAAAGCCAGCAAGTGGCAGAGGGGAATTCAAACTCAGCCCACCCTGTGCAACCTCAACCTCTTGCAATGACATCAAACTGCAGCCCATTGTTCTGCATGTCAAAGAAGCCTTAAAAATAATCTTCAGCTTCTGAAACTTTTAAATTCTCAGTAAATAGCTTTAAAAAGAAGCTGGCTTTATATGGCATGATTTATTTTAACAAAAACACATATGAAAGTGCTTTTTTCAGTTATGACTATCTAACTTGAAGTCTTTAAACGGCATGTTGATTATAAGTGTATCTGACAGGCCCCTCTAACTGTGCTTTAAAACTTTTGCTTTAATCAAATATTAGCCACATGAATTCATGAGAGGGTGATAATATGAAAAAGACGTTATTAAACTTCTGTCACATCCTATTGTGCTGTCTAGACATTATTCTATCCTGTTTACCCTTTGCTGACAAACTAGATTATACTTTCTTTCCTAAATCAACAAGATCCTATGAAACCACATGAAAGATAAAGAACTTAGGATTTCAAAAAAGTGATTTGGAAACAAAGAGTGTCAAAGGCATGTGTTTAAAAGGAAGAAAAAAGTAGAGCTTAAGGAAAATAACATGCAGTAATATTGTAAATTTTTTCTTAAGTTATATGTAAAATGTTTCACATTATTATGATACCAAAAACCCACTCTAAAATCTGCAAGCTTCAATCCAGGATACCTGCGTGTCCTGAATCCATAACCAAACCAGTGTTATCTCTACAAATCTTTCCTTTATTCATGGGGAAGAACTGCACAGCCCAAGAAAGGAAAAAGGGTTGTAAATTCATTGAAATTGGGGTAGAGAACATTACAGTTCTTTAAAGACAAAACCAATATTCTGTGGTTCTTGTACAGATTTTCATATTGCCAAAAGGATCTAGGATATTCCTTAATATTACCCTACTCAGGTAATATCAAAGAAAAATGGGGTGATAAGCTAAAACATAAAGAAATGGGGTAAAAACCAAAAACTCTGAGGATCAAAGCTTGACTGAAAAAAAATGTAGGCACAGTATGATGCCCTCTTGTTGTATAAAACCCATCGTAGATGAAAGATGCTGTACTCTTTCGTTAAGAGAGCTAAATGAGATACTGGAACTGGTCTCATCAAAGCCCATACCCACTCATAATCTTACAACACTACACATTACCCTGTGGTCACAGATCTAGCTCCACAGCCAAACATGATATAAGTTATGTGAACAGGCATGCGTAGTGGATTCAAGATGCTGCGGATTCCTGGACACGCCTACCTTACCTGCCTCAAAAGGCAGGTGTATGTTTTGTCCCCTGGAATCAAGTGAGCCCTGCAATGACCCTGGCCAATAGAAAGTCTCTACGTGTTGGCCTTAAGAAATCAGCAGTGGCAGAGAAAAATGCAAATTCTTGAAATTCAAATTCTTGATTACCTGTGTTTTCAAACATTCTCCCTAGGATCCATCGGTTGCCATTTAAGAAGTCCAATTACTTTGAGGCCACCATGCTAGAGAGACGGTGTGCAGGCAC
The DNA here is from genome assembly GCF_001604975.1 of Cebus imitator. Taxonomy (NCBI): domain Eukaryota; kingdom Metazoa; phylum Chordata; class Mammalia; order Primates; family Cebidae; genus Cebus; species Cebus imitator. Next base: position 2,218,422 of record NW_016107446.1, read on the forward strand.
ATGGTCTAGAGAGACTGTATGCAGGCATGAACTGGGTCTCTAGCCAAACCTGCAAAGGGACTGGATGGATGTGGGAGTGAAGTCATCCCACAAAGCAGCTGAATATACCAGATAACCCCATGGACGCCAGGTGGAACAGAAAGAACTGCCCAGCCAGGCCTGTCCTGACCCATAATATCACGAGAAAAATAAAACAGTTCTTGCTTTTACACCTTGAAAATTTGGAGTAGTCTGTTACACGAGTTTTTCTCTTTTTCTTAGTTAACCTACCTTCCCTCCAAAACCACCTGTTAACGGCTCTTACCATTCAGGTGGAGTAAGCCTAATCTGAATAACCAAAAGCTGAAATGCTCCAGAATCCAAAACTTTCTGTGTGCCCACATGGCACTCAAAGGAAAGGCTCATTGAAGCATTTTGGATTTTTGGATTAGAGATGCCCAACCAGTTAAATATCTGCAAATATTCTGAAATCTGAAAAAAATCCAAAATCAGAAACACTTCTGGTTCCACGCATTTCAGATAAGGTATTCTCAACCTGTAAAACACGACTGTATATTTGTTAAATATCAGATCTCACCCTGCCTGCCCTCCCAATCATTCCAATTTTTAACATAACACCTACCAATGAAACCAGAAGACGGTGGATTTGGCTGAATCTTCTCTTTAGTGTTCTCCTGGATAATGTCCCAGAGCTGCCATATAAATTTAGGATGAAGAATGTAAAATGGCTGATTTGGGTTTCTCTGACGATGCTGAATATATGGAGTGAACAGGTTGTAATCTGGTTTCTTGTACCACTAAGGAAAAAAAAAATCAATGCAGTCAAGCAGAAAGAACTACACTGTGAAAGGAGACAGGGCATGGCTGGTTGATTAGAGGCAGAGGGGCCAGGCTGGGGCTAGAGGATGGGAAAGATCACGACTCATGACATCTACAGACACTTCTTCACTGGGATGAGAGGATGAGGACAAAGAGAGACCAGAATGCTAGCCCTAGCAGAGATAATACTTTGTGCTTTAGTAAAATAGGGAAAATGAACTGGATCACGGACCAGCAGACTTTTTCTGCAAAGGGCCAGATATTCAACACCTTGGGCTTTCCAGGGCACAGAGTCAGTTACCTCTACTCAACTGTACCGTCATAGCACGGAAGCAGCTATGGACGATAAATACTGAATTGGTGTGCTGTGTTCTAATAAAACACTATTTATGGAGACAGGTGGTGGCTAGATTTGACTCATGGGTGTAGTTTGTTGACCCCTGGGGACTGGATCTGTGTATTTCAAAAATAAGTTTTCCAAATTTCATCTATAGAGACAGAAATTTTATCGTTACTGCCTGGGCCTGGGTTGGGGCTGGAAAGATTGACTAGGATGGATTGACAAAGGAACTCTCTAGGGTGATGGAAATATTCCAGTTTTTCATTGTGATGGTAGATACATGAGTATATAAATTTGTTATCATTCATCAAAATGTACACTTGTATTTATTTACACAATGTATGCTATTGTGTGAAAAGTCAATAAGGATGTTTTTTGAAAAAGAAGTTTTCAGAAGCGTTTCAGCTGTAACCAAGACATAGATTTGGGGAGGGTGGGTGGGGAGAAGCTTAGCTTGTAGAACTCACTTTAAACAGACATCATGGTGTATAGTGGGTATATATTAAGATCCCAGGTAATATTCCACTAACGAAATGGCACTGTCATTTCAAAAGCTTTGAGAATGACTGGACCAGATAATCTTTCATAAACTAAGCCCCCAAGCCATGTGGCACTGGCAAGGGAGCAAGACAAATATGGGGCCAGAGGGGGAATCCCTCCTTTACCCTCCCTCCTCTTGGGGCCTCACAAGGCAGCAAAGGCACCACAGAAAGGGGCAGCAAAGGCCCCAGAGAAAGGTGCCCTGGGCTGGACTGCTTCCAACAGAGGAAGAAATAAGGTCCAATAGCTAGAAACTCTCAGTCTGTTCACATACAGCAAGAAAACTGCCAGAGCTTAAAACCAGGGAACCTCAGGCTGGAAAGAAAGTTGAAAAGTTCAAACACCCATCTGATGCTTGATTCTCAGTGGAGGGTACATATGAGAATCAACTAAAGACCCTCTCAAAAAATACACATTGAGGCTATATATATCTTACATTTCTGGAGATGGGGCTCTCACAGATAGATTTTGAAAAATACTCTCCAGATGATTCTGACTTGCACGCTTGGCCAAGAATCATAAGTAATCATGTGAGGTAAATGTCCAGCCTCAGTCTCAAGGTCAACAGTGACCAAAATGCTCCTTCTCCAGGACCTGCTTCGATCTTGGGAAGTTACCTCTCGGAGGAGCAAAGATCTTTCCCTGACACTCATTTTAAGAAGGTTACATCCTCTCTGGTCTTGACTAACCAAGTCAAAGACACTCATTTACAGACCTGACAGCATCTCTTACTAGGTTAAATACTATCCATCTTTTCCAGCCCTTACTGAAAAACAAGCATGCTGGCTTTTCATGAAGGGTTTCGTCAAAAGTAGCTGGCTGCTTGTTTAGATAGGCAATGATTTACCGGAATGTCCCAAATATAACCTGTTTGTGTTTTTATGGCTAGTAATAAACTTGTTTCAGCCCTATTGCATAAAATTAAACAGATTAAGAAGTAGAAGTCAAAGAGGAACACACTTAAAAAAAGCCTAGAACAGGCCCCATTTAAATAAAACTGAGCTGTGGATTCACAAAGTTGAGCTTTTCTTGCCAGTCACTTTTGATTTATTTCAAAAGGTCTTCCCTCTACTTGAAAGGTAATGCAGCCCCATCACAATGAAACCATTCTGAGTTTAATCAGTCAACCCTTTAGTGTAACTAGGAATTTCTGAATATTTAGATATTCTACATTCCTCCCTGCCGCCCAGCCCCCCTGCACACCAATTCTGCATGAAAGCACTTTGGCATTAGATGATTAATACGAGTATGCAACTGTAACTGGATGTCAACATGGTGTTCACAAAAACGCATTAAATTGGTATTGATGGGTACTTTCATTGTCTGTCAAAGCTCAATCCTTGCCTTGCTCTTACCATTAACTAGTAAAAGCCATTGTCTGACCATGGGGTGGGCACATTCAGGGAAACACTTACCAGGTTAAGATTTGCGGAATATGGGGCAGGGTCCCAGGCCACCAAAATGACGTCTTTATAGAGTGAACTGTCAATGAAGTGATGGCTGGGGTTGGTCAGAATCTGCAAACACACAGAAAACCATTTCAAAGCCAGGGTTTTTTTTGTTGTTGTTTGTTTGTTTTAAATTGCTTTTTAAAAAGAAGTGAAAATTAAAAAGAACTAGGGTGAGAAAAAGGTGGCCCAGACTTTGTATTTTCTTCTCGGGGAGGGAGAGAGGTAGGCATTGCATGCAGAAGCACTTAAAGAATGTTTGTGGAAATTACTTAAAAAACAAAAAACAAAAAAACACGTTCTGACATTTTCACCAGCAATGTATTCATGTCTAGTGGTATTGAATCCACGTCCTGAAGGATGCAACTCCCTAGCTAATTCAAGCCCCACAACATCTTCTACAATTGCCTTCACATGTAATTTGGAGACAGAGTTGCGGGTGTGGATGAAGTGAGCTCTGAAGGAGCCTCCAGGGTGCCGGCTGCAGCCTTCCTTCTGTGGCCCTACCTAGCTCTGAATGAGTTCTTCAATCTCAGCTGCCAATCATCTTTTAAAAATTATTGTTTTGGGAAAAAAAACATGTATTATTTTTCCTCAGTTTTAAGACACATTTCTTTTTACCATTATTATGACATACTTTTTTTCCTTCACATGTTAAAGTTTCTGAAGTTAGAATTTAAGTTACAGATGATATATATTCTAATTTGGTGGCCTTTATCTCCTTCTTTGTGAAAAGTTGTTATTAAATGAATAGCAGATTTTACAATCAAATGACATCTCTGAATTAAGGAAATATGGTAATTGTTTCTTACCTTGCGGCAGGCTGCCTGGTGCAGTGAACTGTGCAGAAAGCTAATCTTTTGTTCTGCAAGCAACTTGCCATAAATCACTCATCATCTCATTTTTTCTACACCTTTTGAAACTCTAGAAATCGTCGTATTTGTTCTGAGACGATTTTGCTATAAATTTGCAAGGCATTCTTACTAAGAACGTGAAGAAACTATATTTTTTATTTCCAATTAAACAATTCCTTTTCATTTTTTACAAATTTCCAAATAACAGACTAAAGTTGCAAAGATGTCCTACGGATCCTCAGATTTTATACTTTTCTCCCCTTTATCCTCTGCTTTCCTTATTGCTATTTCTTCTAAGTTTAACTTTTCTCAGTTCACAAAATACAACAAGCTAAGTCTATGATTATAAATATTATATATATATATTTCTATTTCTACTTATTTTTCCTTTTAATCTTATTTACTCATTTCCCCCATTCATGTCATGTCTAAATTCCTATTTCTCTGCAGTTTTCCTCATTAATTCGTATTAATTGTAAGAGTGACAGAAACAAGTACCATAATCATAATTAACCAGGTAACTTCTATTCACTCATCCAGTTAAACTTATCTCTCTTCACTCATCAAGTTAAACATAAGAAACACACATCCACAAAACACTTCATCTGTCTTACCTGGGAATTAATGATGCGCACGGTGGTTTTATTCCCAACATCTTTCTCATAACCACGTGTAGGAGCAGAGTTAAATCTCAATACTGCATCATGAGAATCTAAGGGCACATAAGTGACAAGCTTACTTTTGTTCTCTGTAGAATCACATAATCTAGGAAAAAATGTTAAAGCAAATTTTTCAATACCTGAAGCTAATTACATACCACCAATAAAGTTACGATATCCCCACATGATTTTCAGAGAATTTACTCTTCATTGAGAATGAGATCCTGGCTAAAGGAAACATCAATATGGATATATATAGATATAAAATCTATCCCATTGTGGGCGATACTGTATCATCTAAGTGATATTTAGATACTTGCTACCTTTTCAACATTCTTTACAAATGACATGCTTTATGCGGCCATTCGCCCAAAGCTTCCAAGACTTTGGGAGATTCTTGAGGGAGACTCTACTGGAGCAGGTAAAAACACTAGAGGAAAGCGCTGCTTTTTGGTGCTGGTGTATGCCTAAAAGGAAAGCCAGCCCTTAAGCAGAGATTCTGCATTTAATGTTGAAGAAAGAAAGAAAATCAGCCCTGACTTCCATGCAGCCTTATGTACTGCTGTCGATACCAAGAAGACCTGTGTGAGAGCAAACTTAGAGCATTCTGCATTAGCAGAAACAGCCTTCTAGACTGCTCTCACCGCTGAGGATGGGTGAGATGGAGAGACCACGAGCGCCACCAGCTGCCAGGGCTCTTATGTTCTGTAATCACACACTGTGCTTCACCAAACTTGAACTATTCATGCAACATAAATCTACATCTCACTTCATTCAACTTGACAGCCAGACTTGCCCAAGTTCTCTGAATGCTGGGCTGAGAGGTCTTGGATGAAAACAAGGATCACTATCCTGGAGGCTGACAAGGAGGTGAAGAGTGGGAGGTACCGGAAAGTGGGTTCAGCTGATTTAGCATTGGGAATAAGAGATAGGTTTCCTTTGCATAAGGCAGTCTATAAACATACATGTGTCTTGAAATTCCCAGAAACCAGCCTGAAGCCAGAGTCAGTGAGCAAGAAAGCAATTTTCTAAGGGCCATCTTTAGCTTCAAATATCTCATGCAGATTCCAAGCTTGGCCTGGAGCAAGGACACTGCCTATCTGTAAGAGAGGTGAAAAGAGGTATTTCTGACATGCCAGCAGGAGTTGCATTTACGGTACCTGAGCCCCGCACAAGTGCCTGAGGCAGCTGCCTTCTTCCCTGAGCCCCTGTTACATGCTCCTTTGGAGTCGTCTTCTTGCTCCCCAAACAGAAGAAACTCACCATGCATGCCCCCCAAAACACAATTATATAAGGTGCCTTCACTGACAAGCCCTGAACTTAAAAGAATTCAAAGTCCAGTTTTAGCACCAAAATTAATACACTTTTGGAACACATGAATGCATAAAGTGTAGGTGGCTATGTCATCAAAACCTCGCAATGTTCTTTTAAGGGAAATTTTGCAGGAGTTGGCAAATTATGACCTTCTGGCCAAATCTGGCCTGCCAGTTGTTTTAGTAAATTAAGTTGCACCATAACATACACACACTCTGTACAGACTGTCTATAACTGCAGAGTTGAGCTGTTGAGACAGAGACATGGTTCACAAAGACTAAAAAATTTACTACTAAGCTCTTTAAAAAAGTTTGCCAATCTCTACATTCAAGGGGATCTATTCTTTGTATAAATGATGCCAAAATACATGAATCCCTCTAAGCTAAAACCAGGTTTTTACTTCACAATTTAAGGATTTATTCATACTTTATTGAGGTAATGAATTTATTATTTATTTTTGTTGAAAAATGTTTTGTCATGAAAATTCAAATAATATTTGAGGTAGAAAAATTAGATTACCCCAAACAATAGACTCTTGAAATTTACTGATAATGCAAAGACATTTTGGACATATGAAATATATCTACTGATACTTATCATACTAGAAAGTAAAAAAGGAAATTTTTAAATGACTATTAATTTATTTTAAAATAACTTTATTTCAATTTTTAAAAACCTTATATTTTCAAAAGCAAAAAGAATACTACAAAGACTGGCACTGTTTTAAGTGTTTGCAAGTCTCTTTAAGGTCTGGTTTTTTAGAAAGTTGGTTTCTCATATCTGCTTTTGAATTCAACTTGTTGCAGTATGCTGTTTTATTTGAAGTATATAAAAGCTTAGACACATTGTTGAGTAGAGAGAGCTATTTTAAGAAGCCTTCCAAAGAGCTGTGAATATTCTCCTACAAGGGCTCTACAAGGGCAGTTTCTTAGGGGTTGGTTATAATTTGGAATCTGAAACCTATCAATGAAATTGTTGTTCTCTGTTACGTTAAAACTTGTAGTCTATTTTTCTCTTAAAATAGATCTTTCACTTGTGTAATTGTATAATATTGCACAATGATCATCTGAAAACTATCAGCTCAGTAAGTTAGGAAGATCTTCCAAACTGTGATACATATTGTTATAAAGAATTGAAACACCACATTGATTAGTATTATCATGGAGTTCACTGTTTTTAAAGTCTGGATAACTTCCAAGTTCATGGTTCAAAGCTTAAAGTTTATCATTGACAACAAATACTATCAGTTATTTTCCTAAAAGTGACAGGCTCCCTTGATTCCTTTTGGAGAGCATATCTGCCAAATATCCAAGTCTGAATAATTAACATTTCTTTTCAAGTTAAAATTGTATTTCACGAAAAAGGTGGCTAGCTCAGCTCACAATGCAATTACACAAGGGCTTTTCCATTGTGAACTGGTACACATACATGTTTTTCTCGTATTTCCCCATGTGTCCCAACAAATCTGAAAACCATGTGTATTCAAAGATTGAGCTTTGGGTTCTGCTGCCCTGATTTGTGCTAAGAAGCCCCAGTCTCACGCATCATTGTGTTTGTACCACCAGTGCAAATGTCAACAACCAAAAGGAAAAGAACTCTGAGTATATTTACAAAAAGAGTTTTTTCCAAGACCCTGAAAGGGTCTTGGAAAGTCTAAGGGTAAGCTTAGATCTCACTGTTCCAGCTGCCAAGCTAGGGCAATCCTCTGGTTGCAGACAGTGAGAGGCGACTCCAGACAGCAAGGTGACTGCAGGTGCTTGGAGGGAGTCAGCCCCAAGCTAGAGAGGAAGTGTGATGCCAGCACTCCTCAACCCCAGTTCTTTCCAAACCACGCTGCCCACCCCTCAGACATAGCCTAGCCAAGGGCCCCAAGAGGTGGATGCATTTCTATTAGTTGACTAACAAACCTGAATTAATTGTATCACCCTTGAAAACATCCCAGCATTTAAATGCCCGTTGTCTTATTGTGGATCTGTGTTCTAAGTCATCCAAGGACTTCACAAGGTACAGGGCACAGAAAGGTACTGCAGTGTAATTCCTTTGGAGATGGTATTAGTCGATAAAATTAAAAGACCATCTGTGTGGAGAGGGCAAGGAGGGAGAGTCACATAGGCTTGTTCTAGGCCCAATGCAAGCTCTCTGTGAGCAGCCTCTATGAGCAGAGTGGGGTTGGGATGGAAGGGGAGGGTGCATGGAGACTGTCTGTCACACAGACATGTTTTGTAAACGTACACCTGGCTGTGCATGCCTCGATAATGCACTGCCAGAATAGAAGCTGTCCATTCATATTTAGAAAAAAAGGAATAGGTCAGATAGCAAATACAAGGGGAAGAAAGTCAAGTTTCATTTCTGGAGGAGGCATTTCCAGGCCAGAACCATGCTGTGTTGACCTTGAGAATGGAGCCAGACAAGTGCCTCAATTGGAGGAAAATTAAAGCCCTTCAAGGAGCTTCTGGGCCAGCAAACCCTCCAGCACCCAGTCACTGCCCTGCCCCAGGCCCCATTCCCCACATCCCCCTCCTCTCCTACACTGATGAGAAAACTGAAACAGCAGGAGAGCAAGCATCTAGTCACTAAAGAATGGCCAGCCTGGGATTGGGCAAAGCGGTGCTTTCCCACCACCCTGGGAGCCCTGTTTTTCTCCAGGACCTGTAACCCTTACCTCTTGACTTACTTCCCTCCCACCCTGAAGTCCAGGCCCTGGAGTGATGTCTCTGTTCCTTCCCTCCTTCCTTCCTTCCTTCCTTCCTTCCTTCCTTCCTTCCTTCCTTCCTTCCTTCCTTCCCTCCCTCCTTCCCTTCCCCTTCCTTCCTTCCTTCCTTCCTTCCTTCCTTCCTTCCTTCCTTCCTTCCTTCCTTCCTTTATTCCCTCCCTCCCTCCCTCCCTCCCTTCCTTCTCTGTTTTTTGCAGAGTTTTCCTCTTGTTGCCCAGGCTGGAGTGCAATGGCATGATCTTGGCTCACTGCAACCTCTACCTCCTGGGCTCAAGTAATTTTCCTGCCTCAGCCTCCTGAGTAGCTGGAATTATAGGTGTGTGCCACCACACCTGGCTAATTTTTGTATTTTTAGCAAAGATGGGATTTCACCATGTTGGCTAGGCTGGTCTCAAATTTCTAACCTCAGGTGATCCACCTTCCTCGGCCTCCCAAAGTGCTGGGATTACAGGCATGAGCCACCACACCTGGCTGCAGTGATCTCTTTACAGTGAAAATCTACAATGCCTGTGCATCAGGGGCATAGGAATGAGAGCTAGTGTTCCTGAAAACCCAGACTAGGATTTGAATCCAGACATTGCCCATGTGACTGGAGGTACCTTCATTTTCTTATCTGTAAAATGGGAACAAACTTATCTATCGCTTAGGGTTGTAAGGTTTTCAACAGTTAGCACATAAAGAGCATTTTGGGTCAAGCCTGGTGGCTCACACCTGTAATCCAGCACTTTGGGAGGGTGAGATGGGCGGATCATGAGGTCAGGAGTTGGAGACCAGACTGGCCAACGTGGTGAAACACCATCTCTACTAAAAATAAGAAAATTAGCTGGGCATGATGGTGTGTGCCTGTAATCCCAGCTACTCGGGAGGCTAGGCAGGAGAATCGCTTGAACCTGGGAAGTGGCAGCTGCAGTGAGCCAAGATTGTGCCTGCACTCCAGCCTGGGTAACAACAAGAGACTCCATCTCAAGAAAAAAAAAAAAGAAAAAAAGAAAAAAAAAGCATTTTGAACAGGGCCTTGACTGTATTATATGTGGTAGCTATGATTACAATTATTAAGTGAAGCCTAATTTTCATAGAGTGGTTTGCAGGCCATCTACAAAGATGATCTGCCTTCCAAGTCAGCTTCTCTCTCTTCTCTCCCTACGAGCCTGTGTTCTCCTTATAGCTCTCACCACATGCACACCATGCTGTTTCTCACTTCCATATGATGCTGGGCCTTCAGTTTGGTCTCATCTCCCTGGAGCAGTCTTTACCAACTTCTTCTCTCTGCCCAGCCACCAGCCCTCAGGGAGGTTAGGATTCCATGGCCATTTCTGTTCTGTCAGCCTACATAGCCCTCTGTCCTCCAATCCACAACATTGGAGTTGTCTGTTTACCACTGAAGTATGCCGGTATGGATAGTTGGGGCTGTGACCTATCCATTTTTGTGTCTAACACAGGATCTGGCAGAGAGTTGGTGATTAATAAATAATTAATGCTCATTGAATGAGTATAGGGACTGCTTTCTTCTTTCCTGCTTTTTTTTAAAGGTAACAGGACATATCAAGTCTCAAGCTCTTTCCACCAGTCTATGCATCCCATTCCCTACTCTCTCCCTCCCTCCATGTCCCATTTCCCAAGCGCACGTCAGAATTCTAGTTTCAAGTACACTGAATTTGGTTTCCCGCATGAAGGCTCTTACTGGTGGTTCAGAGCAGACCTTTCTTCTCTGTAACGTATTTTCACAGGAATGCTAGTGGCACTGCATTGAAGCTAATTATTAATGCTTATATGCATGCGTGAAAACAGATCATCTCATGACTCTAGGAAAGAACGATGCAGGTTTCCAAAACAAATAGTTTGTTTTTCAATAACATATTCATAGTGGAAGTGTTCACAACTGGTATACTTTTCTAACCCAAACAATTCCACTGTGTGACTCAGTTCCAACAGGTTAGAAGGATGAGGCTGCACTTCCCATGGAGCAAACACCAGGGGGAGCTAAAGGGCAGCCAGTAAGCAAACCTGAGACTGACTGGGTCTCCCTTGGACATCAGCGTGGAGAGGGGTCCTCCTGGCAGAGCAGAGGTAGGGCTGATAAGCACTGACCATCTGAGATACTTTCTAGCTTTGCCTTCAGTTTTTCATAAGATCGTGATCTTTGGTAAGTCTTTTGATCTTCACTTAGCCAATTCACAAGTAGATACTTAGGGGCCAACATGAGTTTAGCTACAACATACCCCCAATATTCTAAGCTGCCTGAAGGAATGTGCTGCCAGTGTTTGTTTTTATTCTGCCAGCCATTCATAACTATGTGGGTTTGCTTGCATGCATTTGGGTGAATAGGAAGGAGTGAGGTCAGCACCTGGCATGTACACTGCTGATGCTGAGATACCAACTTACACAAACGAAACTTTCTATTTGTACAAATTGAGCCATGCTATGCTTACATGTTCTTAAAATAATAGATATACAATCTGTTCCAAAGGACCCTAGACAAAACAATAAAGAGAATTTTAAAGAAATTTCCAAGCATGTTCTTCAGTTGTGATTCTACAGTTCCAATGGTACTCATATAAGTGCATGCAAAATAAATTAGATTTGGATACTAGAAATTAATAAAGATATAACTGGCATGCAAGTTTTTCAGAAACGTGGACTTCTCAGTGTCTTTCACATTCTCATCCAAATTCTAAATAGAGTTTACAAGATTCTGGTCAGGAATATTTATGCAGAAATAAACAACAAGGGACTGCTCACTGACATGCAAGAGCAATCCAGATCTTCACCTCTGATGCAGAGGTGTTTAAAACAAAACCCAACTGGAAGCAAATGACTGCCTGCTTCAAGCATAATACTTAAATTCCTTCTCCACATTATTAATATTGGCCCTCAGAAATGAGAAAGAACTGTGGTGTTATTTCACCCCGGGGACCTCTAAACCACTGCCTCTTCTTAATAAATTGCAGGCTGCTCTGGTCTGGCTTTGGCTACAAGCTTATGTGACACATGGACTGTGTTATTATGAGCCTGCTGTAATGTCAGCATGGGGACACAGGGACCTCAGACCTTGAGTCCAGACTTACTATCTTGTTTTTTTTTTTTTTTTTTTTTTTTAACATAAAAAAATGTTCTCATTTAGCTTCATGACCAAGGACTTCTGCTGAGATGAGGTCTGGGCTTCTGAGCCTGCCTACAGTGGCTTCACCCTGTTCCAAGGCAACTCTGGAACATGGACCACTCTTCAAGGGCACAGAACAACTAATGGATCCACTTAAAATGAAGACAACAAGATTACTCATTTGCAAAGAGGGAGCAACACTCCCTGAATGCCACTTTCAGACCAGTTATGACCTAACACTGCCTATTGTGAGAATGTCCAGCACATGATTGTTTTATATCTGGACTTGAGGCTGACGCTGTATTTGATTCACATAGTCCTAGTACATAGTCAAGTACATAATAGGGCGCTAAACACACATTTGTCAAGTGAATGAACCCAGAGGGCCAAGCCACTTGCTGACTGGTGTAGCAATGGAATTAGTCTGGGCATAGGGGGAGTCCCAGGAGCAAAGGGGTCTGAAACTGCTGAGGGAGAGCCCAGTTATGGCAACACGAGAGCCCAGTTATGACAACAAGGGTATCTCTGGCAAGACAGGGTGAGAGGCTGGATGAGGTGTGGAAATGAATGTGATCCAGTGAGGAAGGGGAATTCTGTGGAGAGCCAATGCTGGCCCATCTGGTGCAGAACCTACCCCACTCTGCAACAGAGAAACGTGTTTAAACCCTGCCACACCCCCATCAACCAAAAAAGATCAGACTGGTATTTTACTTGATAACCAGGAAGAAATAGTGATGGCTAATGCTGTGTGCCATCTTGGCTAGGCTATGGTGCCCAGTTCCTTGGTCAAACATTAGTTTAGATGTTGCTGGGAAGGTGTTTTTAAGATGTGACTAACATTTAAATCAGTAGACTTTGAGAAAAGCAGATGACCATCACAATGCAGGTGTACTTCCTCCAGCCAGGTGAATGCCTTAAGAACAAAGACTGAGGTTTCCCAAAGAAGAAACAATTTTACCTCAAGACAGCAACACGGAAATCCTTCCTGAGTTTCCCATCTGCTGGCCTGCCCTACCTACTGCAGACTTGCCAGCCCCCACGATCATGAGAGTCAAGTCCTTAAAATAAATCTTCGTGTCTTTGTATAGACACATATCCTCCTGGTGTGAGTCTCTGAAGAAACCTGACTTATACAGGAGCTGGGAAGCAGATGTGCTCTAGGGCTCTCGACAGGGTTGTGAAGGCAGAGCCTTGCAGGGAAGGAGGGAGCCCAGGTGTTGCACGTTATTCACCACCTTGGAGAAGGTCCCTGCTAGGTGCACTGGCAGTGCCCCAAAGTTTGGATTTGCACCAGAAGTTGAGAGGCCAGAACTTATTCTCCCATTGGAAAGATGTTCCCAACAGCAGCTGGGCTCTTCTCAGAGCCCACAGTAACCAACATTATCTTCGTGCATCCGGCTTTTTGGAGCTGACGCCCTGATTGGGCAGCTCCTGCTTTCCTCTCTCCTCCTCTTGTTCCCCTCCCATATTCCCATTGCAGGATGGGTTCACCAGGCTTTCGGGGGCCAGCCTGGGTGCCTATCCATACAGACTGTGGCTTCTGTGGGATATAAAGTCTGAGCAGTGAGAGGGACGCTGGGGTCCTAGGGCGGTGCTTTCCTTTCACTGCCTACTGGCATCAGCTACGGGGAGGACCCTTCCTGCTCCCCAGCATTCCCCAAATCCCTGCTCTAAGAGTCCCCGAAGAGTACCTCTGCTGTGACCCCAGACAGACTCATTTTGTGCCAGGAAGGGGAAGTCACACGAAGACTCTCCAGCTAACATTAGAAAGACCCGGTACAGAGACCCCAGTTTGCCCTGCCAGTGAGATCCAGAGACGCGCCAGAAAGAACCAGCCCCCAGGGACCCACTGGCTCAAGACAGGGAGACCTGGTCCCCCCGCTGAGACTTACCTATTTCGTCACCCAAGGAGGAGTTGAGGATTGCGCCTGCAGACATGACGACGGCGCAGCTGCGCAGGCCGCGCGGGTGCAGCTGGCTCAGGGGCACGGCGGGCACCAGGCGCCGCCAGCCCAGCGCGGAGAAGGGCGCCTCGGTGCCGTCCAGCGTCCGCACGCGCGCGCGGCTGCGCAGCTGGCACAGCAGCTGTGCCCTGCTCAGCCCGGCCTCCCGCTTCCCGCGGAAGCGCACCCCGTGCTTGTTGGCGGTCAGGTAATCCTTCATCGCCTTCTGCAGGCGCGGGTTCAGCATTTTGGAGGAGACGTTCCCCTTCCAGAGGCGGTACAGGAAGGCCCTGGACATGGAGGAGTACAGCCTGTCGCCGTCGTCGCCCTCCTCCAACATGTGGCTCCTTCTCTGCCTCCGGTGCCTCTTCTTCACCCGCCTCCTCTGGATCCGTGCAGCCGGCAAAGCTCCCTCCAGTGGGCCTGGCTCCCCCGGGGAAGGGAATCCCAATGTCCCCTGAGTGTGGCTGTGCCACCCTGGCTGACCAGCAGCAAAAAAGTAGTCCTCGTCCTCTGGATAGAAAGCACTTTGAGATTTTCTTCCCACCTGGGATGAAAAAAACTCTTCATGTTCAAACACATCTTGGGACTGAGCCCATTTCTGTGGGTCTCCAGGCTCTGCGTGAAAGGGGCCAGCTGGGTGTGCGCGCGGCAGCGGCGGGTGTGCGTCCAGGCCCCCAGGCGGGGAGGGCTCATGCGCGGCGCCCATGATGGCCCGCTGCTTCCCCTGTAATGGCAGGAGCCTCCTGGTCTCCAGGAAGGAGAGGGAGCTGGGCACAGGCTCAGCGGGGTTGCTGTCGGTGAAGTAGATGAAAATGAGCAAAAAGAGGAGCCCCCAAGCGAATATTCCGAAAAGCATTCGTTGTCTCCATTGCTTCAGGTGTGGCTTCATGGCAGGTCTCCGCAGTCAGCACCTTGTGTCCTAAAGCAGATGGGTGGCAGAATGAACCTGAAAAACAGCCAGATGCCACAGTTAGCCAACATGGGACATCTGCTCAGATGCTGCTGAGGACATTCTATCTTGAGCAGTGTTTCTGTAGCGGTGGGGTGGGGTTGTAGAACGGGCACTAGAAACCAGAATCATCCAGGAGCTTTAGCTAAATCCAAATGTGATATCTGTTCCCCCCCGCCCCCAACTCCCACCAACCTCTGCAAGACAAGGGATCTCACCATATCAGATGAGTCTCCCGAGAGAGAAGAGGGATGAGTGTGTATTTGCAAAATCCTCCCCATGTAACTCAGGGACATGTGTGCCTTCCCACCTACTGTGGGAAGTAGGGCCCCTGCCCACAAGTTCTTTCTACTTTACAAAATTCCAACTTGGTAGCTGGGTGTGGTGGTGTGCACCTGTAGTCCCAGCTACTCCGGAGGCTGAGGCAGTAGAATTGCTTGAAACTGGAAGGCAGAGGTTGCAGTGAGCTGAGATTCACCACTGCACTCCAGCCTGGCAACAGAGCCTCCATCTCAAAAAAAAAAAAAAAAAAAAAAAAAAAAAAAAAAAAAAAAAAAAAAAAAAAAAAAAAAAAGAAGAAAAATCTGATCTGGTAAAGCAAAGCCAGAGAGTTAAGCATAGTTTGCCTTCTCTTATCTACTTATCAGACCACCAAAAGCTCGGAGCTCACAGATTTTACAGTAGCGCTGCTGTGCACTTCTAAGGAGTGACGGCCATAACTGATTCTTCTTGTCCTCCCCAGCCTGGAAGGCTGCCTAGAACTTACTGGAAGTCCACCGAGGGCACTGAATAAAGCAATACTTCAGTGACTGTGTCTGTGGGTGAATGTTATTTCAGGGTGCCTGTTGTCTTCAACCATGTCCCCCAAAATGCCCTCCTACTTCACCCTTACCGTGAGCTTTTGGTGAGATAAGTGGGAAGTACTTTAAAACTCTAAATAGGAGGAGAGATGAGGAGAGAGCTTGCTGATTCTAGATGAGGTTCAGAGAAAGGGTAACAAAAGGGGACAGAGATGAAAAGATACAGTGAAAGACAGAACCTCTCCTCTGTACAGTATTGCAACTAATATGTATTCCTATGTGGGTAGCGCAGCACTTGATACTAAAGGAAACAATAAAACATTCATAAGAAATGCTCCTAACTTCAGGAATTTAAGCAAAGTCCCGGAAAGGCAAAATAACCTAAGGTATGTTTGTGGAATAATAATTAAGCTTGCTGGAACTTCAAGCTGAGCACAAAGCCAAGCGCAGGCAGATATTCAATGAATACTGGCTGAGTAAATAATGTGAGTTTGTGTTTGTATGTGTGATTTGCAGGAGGCTTTGTGTGTCCGTGGATATGCATGGGTGTTTGGGTGGGTGTGCTGGAAGAAGCAGCAAGACCATTTGGGGAAAACATAATTGGAAAGCTATCCTCTTCCAGCTCTGAAGGGTCTTCAGTGCCCAGCTGGATGTCTGGGGACATGCTGTATAAGAAATAGGGAGTGCGTGAAGTTCTGAAAGCAAGGGAGTGATGCAGTGGTCCCATGGGCATTCAGGAGATTCCTTGGTCGCAGGTAAGGCAGGGAAGAGTACAGGGCGGGCAACACAGACTACAAGAAGGTCATTAGTAGAAATTAGATACTCAGGAAGTAGGGTGATTCTGAGGGGAGGAGCTGCCAGGGGGAATCTGTGACCCCGATGCTCCTTCCCGGGGACAGACTGACCACGCCAAAATGCAAAGGCATGTAGGGGCATGGCTGCAATGCAATGGTTGTCTTTTCACTCAAAAAGATAGGAACTGAAATGAAAATGAATGTTCCTGCCTCAGTGCGGTCACCCTGGAAAGTCATACAATGTCACTGGTGAGAAAGGACATGGCAAAGTAAAAAAACCTACATTCCTTTTGTGGCTCTGTGGCTGATTAAAGGTGGACACAGATCTTTTGACCCTCTGCCCAGAGAGCGGCAGGGTCTGTATATCCCCCTATTAAATAAGGACAGGCCCGATGACTGCTCGGAGTAGTAGAATATGGTGGTAGTGAAACTATGCCAGTTACCAGGCCCAGGTCTGGCATTTTCCACTTCCTGTCTCTCAGAACACTCACTCTGGGGGAAGCCAGGCACCAGTGAAAACATGTCCCTAAGCTTAACCCAGAAGGCACAGAGGAAGTCCAAGCTAGGAAAGTCCACATGGAATGAAAGATGCCAAGTCAGCCCCAAGCTGTTCCGGCCGTCCCAGCCATCCCAGCCCAGGCACCAAATATGAAGAGCGAAGAAGTCATCCTGGGTGTCCAGCCTGCCGCACTTTCCTATGACTCCATCTCCAGACGACATCTGACTGCAGCCCCACTGAAGACCCGACCGGAAAGCCAGCCTAGCTCAGTCAGTTCATGGAACGGTGAGTGATGATGATAGATTGTTGTTCTAAACCATTAAGTTATTTTTTATTTGTTTTGGTTTGAGGTATGTATAGATGTATATAAATGCATTTATATACACATATATGTATTTGTTTTAAGTTTTAGATTCAGGGGTACATGTGCAGGTTTGTTACAGGGGCATATTGCATGATGCTGAGTAAACTAAATTTTAAGGTGATTTGTTACATCAGAAGATCATTGGAATAAATTCTAATGGAAATGCTAAATAACTTCCAAAAATCCTCAGTAACATATACAACTATTATGTACCCATAATAATTAAAAAGAAAAATTAAGCAAGAAAAAAAGAAGTTCTAAAAAATGCTTCCAACCATTGCAACATTTTCAGATAAGGCTCTAATATCCCAGAGGGATTCTACAAAAAGCAACGTTCACTTACATGTATAAATTGTGGCTTTTAAACAGTGTTTGCTTTATTTTGTATTCACATAAGAGCAAGGCTATAGATTTTATGTACAGTAATACATCAAATCTACGTAGACAGAATATACTTTAACCAAGCCGGAACCACTGATGCCAAGAAGCAAACGTAGAAGAATTAATACCTACAGTTAACATACTATATATGCAGGTCTATGTTTAGCACTTGTCCTGGATTATTTTATTTGGTGTTTCCAGCATCAAATTAGATAGGAAATACTGTCATCTCAATTTTCTAGATGAGAAAACTGAGTCCCAGAGCAATTAAGTAACCTGCCCAGAATCCCAGAGCTAGCAAGCAGCAGATACTATATGCAAATCCATCTGCTTCATCCTATGGCTCACACCTTTCACCCTAAGTTCTGATTCCATCTGGTCATACCAACCAAGGTTATATTTTCTAAATTTATGCTCCTAAAACTATCTGTGGTGAAGGATAATTTTTCCCCCAAATTGTCACTGTGTGATATTTTCACATTTCCATTGCTGAATGTCTTGGCATTGTCCAGTTGCTAGAAAAGTCCCTAAATGCCTGCTCTCAAGTTCTGTAAACATCAGGAACTGGCAATGTACAGTTGTGGGTGTGCATCACCTGGGCCCACACTTTGAGTAGCACCTTCCACATGATCTGTCTAACCTGTCCACTCAGGGACAGTGCTTCCAGCTGTAATTTCCAACATGTAGGTCTAGAATGTGTTTCTGATACTTCAAGACTTCCATTAGAAATTGCAAAATTATCCTTAATAACAGTTATTCGGTTGCATCCCACTGGGTGCACTGTGATAAAATGCTGACTTGCTACTGGGAGTTAGTGCAGGCCCCATGAGTTAAGGGCTCAGGCCTCCTCCGGGAGACTGCCCTCATTTCCCACACCAGCTGTGTGTGGGGTCCCAAAGCCACTCACACTTCCACCTATCCAACTACCAATCCCCAGACTCTAGGACACCCTTCAGGTTTGATTATTTGCTAAAGCTAACATGACTAACAGAAGTCAGGGAAGTACTGTATTTATGGTTATGGTTTTATTGTAAAGGATGCACCTAGGGTGAGATCTGACGGGAATGCGGTTCCATGGCCTTTCCCTGTGGAATCTGGGGGTATTACTCTCCCAGCACATCAGTGTGTTTATGAACCAGAAGCTCCACTGAACCCCAGAATCTAGAGTTTCTAGAGTTGCTATTAGGGCTCTATTAGATAGCCATGATTGATTAAATCACTGGCCATGTGAGTGAACTTAATCTCCAGGGCCCCTCTTCTCCCTGGAGGTTGGGCAGCCCAAGTTCAAACCCTGCAATTTCATCTGGTTGATCTTTCTGGTGATCAGAGCCCAAGCTGAAGCTATCTGGGGGCATAAAGTGAGTTCCCTTGTTAGCACAATGAAATCAGTCCTATCGCTAAGGAAATCCCAAAAGTTTTAGAAGCTCCACGCTGGGAGCACCAAGCCTGCAGCAGCTGATTTAAAAGGCAGTCTTTTTGTTTCTGACCGGTAATCATCATCTCCTGGTTTCCCTGCACTGAGCAACAGCTCTGGTGGACAAAGAGAAAGTGTGAAACTCAGGTTTCTGATTTCAGCATTTGCTCCAGCAAATATATATATATATATATATATATATATATATATATATATTTAAAAGGTGAGATGTGTGCAGAGTGGTGGGAAGTGCAACAGCAAAAACAAAGCTTTGAGCTGTTGGGAGGAGCTCAAAACCTCTGGCCTGGAGGGCTTGGGGCTGAGAGCCAGTGCCCCCTACACCAGAGAAGCTAATGTTGCCTTGGTTTGACTAGTCAGGAAGCCATAGTCAGGAACTCCAGCTGAGAAAGTGAACTTGTGAAATTTCATGGCAGGATTCAAATTATCAGACGTAAAATTAAATAATTCAAATTTAAAATAATTCAAGCTTAAAGCTACTGGAACTTGAAATTATCTTGAACCTTGAGAGAAATGTGGCTATGCAGCCTGTGTCATGTGGCAGATAGCTGCAACTTTTGCCTTTTTGTTCCTGCAAATAATTGGAAAGACCAAGCAGTGCCAGAGATAAGACCCTCTCAGGTCATCGCACCTCCTCATGGGATAATAAAGCATTCTTCCTCAAAATGGAACAATCTGTAACCAGTCAAACAGCTGTGGCATATATACATGGTCTTGTATGGAAAATGCTGTGATCCTGCTGGAACTTCTCTGTCTCTGCCTATATAATTGAAACTTCAACTTCTCTGATTTGGAAACACTGATCCCATTCATTGGCAGCTGGTGCTTTCCCAGGTGGCCAGCCTCAAGCTTTGCGCTCAAATAAACTCTGTGCTTAATCACGTTTTCTGAACCTCATTATTTAAGGTTGACACAGATGTAAACTGAAAATAAATTCCTAAGCCCTTCAACTGACCCAACAGACCCCCACTTGGCCAGATGGACCTGAGGGAAACCTGAGAAACTTAATTTCCAGCCGTGACTGGAAGGGAGGTTACACATGTCTCCATATACTCCCCTCTCCCTTTGGAGTTTAGACATAACTGACCAGGACTTATATTAAAATAGAGATAATAAACTGTCCAAACTAACTCTTTGTGGCAATTAGATACCAAATTCCAATGTGACTCTGGTATAGCATCACATGACAGCTAGCAGATCCTGAAGGAAATCAAAATCTTTTACCCCGAAATATATTTCTTTGACATATTTTGAGATGGCCACGTAAAGCCGTCTTTTGTGGGGAAAATTTGCATTGATAGAGAATCTCCTTTACTGCAGTCTAGGCCTTTCCTGGACCCAGGAGAGATTAAATGTGAGTGAACACCTTTAAGGTCCCAAAAGAGACATTTACCATCTATCCTCTCTGAAGGATACGATCTATGAGGCTTCATTTCTATAACAAAAGCCTTGGCTTCCACAACCCCTCTTAACTCAAGCATTTATTTCTACTGACTTCAGGTCTTGAGACAAAGCTTAACTCTTTCGACCAACCAACTGCCAATCAGAAAATCTTTGAATGTACCTATGACCTATAAGCCCCCATTTCGAGATATCCCATCACTTTAGGCTGAGCCAATGCACACCTTTCATGTATTGATTAATGATTTTTTCTACCATTCCTAACTCCCTAAAGTGTGTAAAACCAACCTGTGACCCAGTCGCCTTGGGCACACGTTCTCAGGACTTCCTGAGACTGTTTGCTGGGCCGTGGTCACTCATATTGGCTCAGGTTTTAATATTTTACAGGATTTTTAAACAATTATTTTTCTTTGCATCAACACAGACATAGCCTCCGTTATATGAAAACGTCTAGTTTCTAATTGGAAGATGGGAAGCCTTGTTTGTCATGGGGAGATGACACACAGGAAACGGAGGGAGAAGAATGAGAGGATAAACAAAGAGAAGAAGCACCTAGCAGGACAGAGGGGGCAGCATTGGTGCCAGGACCCTGTGGCAGAGTTTGCTGTCTCTGCCTGCTGTGCTGAGAAGTAGAAAGAGACAGGATTCGTGAAGCTCTCTGAGAATCTTGAAAGGAGTATTCCAGTGCAAAGAATGTCGTCTCTTCATTAGGTGGAACCTAAGTGGCTCCTAATGCACAGGAATAAAAGGAAGGAATGGATTTGCTGCACTGCCTGAATTTGTGATTAGGCCTCAACTTTTAATAATCCAAAAGCCTCCCCTGCAGCCTCTGGAGCTGTAAACCTTCTGCTGCCAATTAAGGGAACATTCTCCAAGATGATTAAGTCTAAAGGCAATGTCAAACCCTCTGCCAGCAGAATGTTATGGAAATCACGATCTGCATCATGGGTCTCAGTCATCAGCATATCTGTAACAAATCCAGGTTAGAGAGATGTGGGAGCACCCTCAATGCTTTCCCTTGAAATGACCATAAGCCTAATAGGAAGGCTTGGCTAAGCAATAGAAAATGCATCTTTTCCTCCAATATAGTCTATCTGAAATATTATAATTATATAGCTTAAAGAAAGTCATCAGTAATACTCACTGTCATATCCCATCATTAGCTGGTGTGATACAAATGACATTGGGGGATATAAGAGGCCCATCAGGCAAATCACCTGTCCCCAGGCACCAATGGGAAAGTGCTCCTTAAATACACCTTCACGTGTGCTTTGTCTATGACGGTTTAAGTGACTGGGGCTGTCACGTTCTTGCCAGTTTTCCCCTAGGAAGAGCACTGGCAAGATTATGCTCATACTGGATTGAGTGTGACTTTCTTTTCCTTTCCACTGCAGTTGTAACCTGGCAATGCAAAGGTTTGAATTCCCAGTGGATGTTCTCTGCCTATTTGGACTACTTTTCCCCATTTCCATTCTTTCTCCCCATTCTCAGCCCTTTCTGGCCAAGCCTCTAGGGAACTTCTATTTTTAGAGGCAGAATCAAAAGTGCCCCTCTGCTAGAAATCACGGTGATGGTTCCACTTGCTAGAAAGGCCAGTGCCCATGTCTTAGATACTAATTCCCAAACAAAGACACGAGTCACATTTCCTATGGATATTCAAACCAGCACAAAAGAGTGTTTAACTTCTCCTTCAAATTGTTCTGCGAGAAATCACATTTTCCAAAAGGCACAATTTATCACGAGTTGTCAGATGAAACTATGAAATGTAAACACGGCCACAGAGGAACATTACAATGCACCTTAAGGTTAATGCAGCTAACTTCTTATTTTGTTCAAAGGCAAAGAGAAGTTAACTCTAGGTCTTGCCACTTTAACGATGTCCCTCTTAAGCCCTGTGGTTGACAAGCTTTATTGTCCATTTTCTTGATTCGAGAGTGTTTTTGGTTTGGTATTTTGGGGTTTTTTTCTTTATACACTTTGATTGATGTGTCTGCTATGAATCGCCAGCTGGCTAGGTTTTGTGTGGGTCCCAGACACACTCACGTCCTTTTTTTGTGTGGAAGAGTTGTCTGCACTAATGCTAAGTCTAAGTATTTATTTTAATGTTGAGATCATAAAGAAGATTTAGCATGTGAGCTGTAGTGAGACACTCGTGTATCTTAATGGCCTTCAGGAGTCATTTTCTTTCGAGAATCATTTTTTCTAAAATTAGCTCTTGTCACATACCCAAGAAAACATCCAGTCTGCAGCAAAGAGGAAGATACCTCTCTCAGCTGGAATTCTTTGATCTCTTAACACCCTCGTTGGCGCTTTTTACAAATGGGCCCTTTTCTTTTCTTTCTTTGCTTTTGGTAAATGTGAGAAAGTCTCCAGACTGCTAAAGGCAGAACACCAAGGATGCACTCCCTAATTCATTCTCCCTCTAGCCTCTGCCCATTCTTAAGCTAATGTCCAGAAGAACAGAAAGAAAAAGGTCGGTCAGGTCAGCAGAGCCTGTGGTATGGGGAGGGCATCCCCCTCTCTAAGGAGTAGAGTCCCACAGGATTGCAAAATCTTTGCTGCCTCAGAAGGGCAGCCCCCTTGCAGGCAGTGCCCCCTCCTTGTGATGGCGCTGTTTGACACCAGAATGTATGGAGCAGTCCCACTTGTTAGGAAGGCCCCTCCTAGGGCTGGCAGACGCAGTGACCTCGCTTGGCTGAGGCATAAGTTTAAAACACTGGTACCCAGGCTTCTGGTTAATGTAAATTCATGTGTTTGAGTAGCCCACGAGGGGGATGCCTGTAAGGTTCGTGAAAGCAGGGGGTGAGGGAACCACATCTTATTCAGTCTTGTATTCCCATCAGCCAACCTGCCTCTTCTACGTGCTTCTCAGCTTGGCGGAGGTGTCTGGCTTGTTGTAGGGTTAGTTCTGAGTCATTAACAGCAGTCACAGCAGAAGTCAGGGGGCAGGTGGGTGCATGAGCAGCAGGTATCCCAGGTTGCCACTGGCCAAATGCTTGTGCTGTGCTGGGCATTGTATCTAGCAACTCACACACATGTCTCGTTTCAATTCCTCGTCTCAGTTTAATCTTGACAACAAATTCCTTAGTAAACATTATTTGTCTCATTAGGCCTATGAAAGCTCCATTGGCCCCTTTCTGGTTTACTGTCCCAAAGCCCCTATCTGTTTTTCACTAGAACATGAAGCCAGAAAAAAATTGCTAGGGTCAACTCAGGCACCAGCCTTAAACTTTTAACAAGATTTATTTTTCCTTTTGGCTACAAAGTACTATGCCTAATTTCATTCCAGCTCCTTACATTTAGCAGAACAAGTGATCCCCTGCCATGCCTAGCTTTGTTTGCTGGGGTAACTGATGTTCCCACTTAGGCTTTATAATCCATACTTTCGCATGCCCTGCATTCGCCAGAGATAGCTTAGTGCCGGGACACCTGCCAAGCGGATTTTGCCTAGGCAGAGTGGGCTACAGATTTACTAACATTTCCATAGAGACTACAGGCGTTACGCTCGCGGTTGCAGGGGTTTGCTACCTCGGTAGGAAGGCAAAATGGTTCTGCCTGTGTTATTGCTTGATCCCAGGACAGCTGAATAAATGACAACAATATAGATGAAAGTAATCCTGAAAGGCTTCAAAGAGGAGGAGGTCCAGAGCTGGACATCGAAGGATGCATGGGTATGGAGGAGAATCAGTGATTTCAAGCCAGTGGAACACCTGGGCCCAATATTATCAGTAAATAAATATTTCTGAAATCATTGAATGTCTGAAATTAAGAAAGTTAGTGGTGGAAATGTACTGTAATGGGATTGCCTGACCAGGGGCTGTTGGCTGGTTCAGGAGGGGAAGGGTGCCTCTTGTACCGTGCTTCTCAGCTTGGTGGGGGTGTCTGGCTGGCTCCAGGCAAAACCATAGTTAGGCTGTTGCAGGGTTAGATCTGAGTCTATTTGCGGCAGGAGTCAGGGGGCTGGCAGGCGCCAGGAATGAGAATGTGTATGCTGGGCAGACTCATGATGAGCGGGGGCTAGACAAGGGTGATGGTATTATCTTTCTGGGTCAGGTCATTCCAGCAGTACAGGGTTTTTGTTCAAGAGACAGGGCAGATGGGAACTAGTTTAACAGGCACAGACTCACATATGTGAGCCACTCTGGGCAGCTCCCAGTTGAGGAACGGGGAGGTGGAAATGATTTCAGACGTCTACCAGTGATTGTGCAGAGACACAACACAAGCTGCCTACTAGCTAGGGTCTGCTGGCTTCCGGAAACAGCATTCATCTGCTTTGGACTCAGTGGACTGTTTGTTTTACAATAATTAGCATTCAAATATTTATGCTTCGTACCAGAAAGGTGCCAAGGCTCGTGACTGAAGCTGTAAATTTGCTTCAGCCCTGATGGCTAATACTAAGAAGATGGAAGATGTATACCTGCCATTGAGACTTGAAAGGTTAGGTGAATTCCTGAAATGTTAAGTCGGTTTTAGAGCAAAAGCATAGGTGGCCAGCAGGTGGCTTTTACAAGGAGCCTTCTGTACCAGCAGAGGCCACATTTCTTAGGAAAAGCAATGTAGCCCAGGAGGGATGCAGGGCATCACTGGGCTGGCAGTGAATGGGCATAAGACGGTGAGGGGGCATCGACACCATGCTGGTGGCCAGTCAGGGCCACCACTCTCAGCCTAGTCAACCAATATGTTCAAGTTTCATGCCCTGAGGAACGGTCAATATTTAGATTTAATGATATGCCACAGGAATCTTGGTCAATGTTTTGTTTCATAAAATAGGTACAAATGAAAAGAGGATCCTGGTATACACAAAAATCACCCTGGCAGATGCAGAGGTACCGGTGAAAGTCATAGACAGGTGAACATTTTTCTGGGCATGTACAGATGGAAGCTGTTTGCTTTGCAAGGCTATGTAGAGGCTGTGGTCGAGCAGCAGGGACACCTCTTAAGTTTGATTTTTGAGGATGAAATTTTAAGAACTTATTCAAAGAAAATGTCAAGTTGCTAATGACCTAACACATTGCTTTTTATGATGGGATACATTATCCATAAAAGTCACAGGAAAAACCATCCATGAGGTGGTGATTTTAATAGAAGACTTGGGTTGAGAGAAATCTGTTAATTTTGATAGGAAAACACATATGCGGCTGGGTGCAGTGGCTCATGCTTGTAATCCCAGCACTTTGGGAGGCTGAGGTGGGCAGATTATCTACGGTCAGGAGTTTGAGAATAGCTTGATCAACATGATGAAACCCTATCTTCACTAAAAATACAAAAATTAGCCAGGCATGGTGATGTGTGCCTGTAATCCCAGCTACTCGGGAGGCTGAGGCAGGAAAATCACTTAAACTTGGGAGGGAAAGGTTGCAGTGAGCCGAGATTGCACCTGTGCCCTCCAGCCTGAGCGGCAGAGCAAGACTCCATCTCAAAAACAAAACAAAATAAAACAAAACCCACACACATATACACACATGTTTTGGAGTCAAATGTAAAATCGACGTGAATATTTAATACAAAATATGAGCCTTCAAAGAAATTTCTTAGTGTGGGGCTTTCAACTCTGCCCTCTGCTCCTCTTGAGCTGACTGCTGTCTGTCCGTAGACTGGCCTCTCTGGGCAGGCGTGAGCAGCACGGCCTTGGAGGTTGCTGGAGTGACACTCAAGAACAAGGCCTCACCGCCGACAAGAATAACCTAGATACAGGTCAGGTGCTTTCTCTCCAGTCTATTTGTCCAGTGTTCACGTTTCAATGCCAGTAAACAAGATGCTAGATTAGGAATAATTTCTAAATATTACAAAATATTTTTTGAGGTTTCTATCTGTAAGGACTAGCTTGCTAACATATCTTCTTCTTATCAACAAGTTCCAGTCATGGCCAGTCAGTGAGTCACTGTTCCCATGTGAACAGCAGCATAAAAGCTTTTTTGTATATGTGTGCATGTGTACACATAAGCACAGAATTGATCATGCATTGCACACTCACCTACTTTACTCATTTTACTCTTTTACTTGTTTTATTCTTGTTTTTTATTCACTTTACTGATTTTGAAGACATTTGAGCACCTGCTCCATATTGGAGTCTAGGTAAAAATGCTGAGCAAATCAGATATAACTTCTCCCACATCAGCTGATAGTAATGTGGGAAAGAGAAATTAGACAAATTCTTCAGGATACTGTGCAGTTTTACTTGATTTTTTTTTCCATTCCCTGTTACCCCGTGACCTTCCTCCATTCACAGTGCTAAACGCAAGACTCCCAGCCCTAAAGGATAATCGTGGCAAAGGAACCAGAGGGGAGTTATGTCAATTCTTGGCTTTTAAGTTCAAAAGTTGTGTTTCAAGGAGTGGAAATGAGACGTGAAAACATGGGAAGAATACTTGCTAAGCCAGTTTTCTTTTGGCCAAGGGAAGATAAAAATTATCTCTGGGCTGCTGGAAAACGAGAGTGGGAGTTGAAATAGATGACTTAGATACTGTCAAGTGTCTCCAAGGAGGAGTCTCATATCCTGCCAACACCAAGCCCTCTTGGGCTAGCACCAGGAAGAATAGGACACTGGAGCCCTAGGTAAGTTTGGGGGTTGAATGTAGAAGGGATCTTGACCCACTCTACACCTTTGAATCTTAGATGTGAGGATCTTGCAGGAATTCCCCTCCCCACTGGAAATGGAAGCACTGTATGAATGCATAAGCCAGGGTTTTCTGTGCTGAGAATGTCAAGGGAGGGCAGCCAGATGGGCCCCAAAGAAGGAAGAATCTGCAGACCTAAAGGAGATGTGCAGGCATGGGAGTGGGGGGCAGGCAGCAGAGGGCAGCACGTTGTAGTGCTTCACAAAACAGGAGACCAGGCTGGCTGCCAATGCTGGGACAGTACAACATACGTGTAAGTGGATGCTAACTGAGGACTAGACAATCCCCCTGATGGTGTCAGAGGAATTAGGGGGAGAAAAAAAAGAACCTATGTTTACAATGAAAACTTTATTTAATCACCTAAGAGGGTTGGCAGTAAAATTTCCCCATACTCAGTGGAATGTGGTCTCAAGATATAGCCTAAGTTGGAATTAGATAAAGTTTCATTTTTTGAATATTTGTGGAAGTGGATGGAAAATGCACATCTGCTTCACATATGCACAGTTATAACTGCACTGTGTTCTCTATATACTGATGTCCCCATGTTGATATCTATACCCTTGGTTTCTCCCCTGCACTGCAGATACACACAATCAACAAACTACGTGATATCATCATTTAAATGTATTCTGAGAATCTCAAACTTAATGCCCAAACAAATATTTGATGGACATTATATACTGATGTCCCCCGAGTTGATATCTATACCCTTGGTTTCTCCCCTGCACTACAGGTACACATAATCAATAAACTACGTGATATCACCATTTAAATGTACATGTTCTGAGAATCTCAAACTTGTTATTTCTTTTTCCTCTCTTAGTCTTACCCATCCAGCAAACAGCATGGCCAGTCACCCAGTTGCCCAGGTCTAAAACTTTGGTGATGTTCTTGATTCTTTTTTCCATTTACAACCATATCCAATCCCAACCACCAGCAAACCCTGACAACCCTAACTCCAAAATACATCTAGGCTCTGACAATGTGTTGCCTTCTCCACTGTCCCCGTGTGGACCTAGTCACCTCTCACCTGAACTATGTAAGAACCTTTGAGGGCGGGTGCGGTGGCTCAAGCCTGTAATCCCAGCACTTTGGGAGGCCGAGGTGGGTTGATCACGAGGTCAAGAGATCAAGACCATCCTCGTCAACATGGTGAAACCCCATCTCTACTAAAAATACAAAACATTAGCTGGGCATGGTGGCGCGTGCCTGTAATCTAAGCTACACAGGAGGTTGAGGCAGGAGAATTGCCTGAACCCAGGAGGCGGATGTTGCGGTGAGCCGAGATCGGGCCATTGCACTCCAGCCTGGGTAACAAGAGCGAAACTCCATCTCAAAAAAAAAAAAAAAAAAAAAAAGAACTTTTGAACTGGTCTCCCTGCTTCCCCCATCTCTCTTCTGTAGATGCTCCATGCAGCAGGTGGAGTGACACTTTTCAAATCGAACTTTAACATGGCCAATTCCTGCGTTCAACCTCCCATTATTCTTCCTTATACTTCTACTTAAAAAAAAAAAAGACCCCTTGCAGTGGCCTACAAGGCTGTGTCCCTGCTTGTCTCTCTGTTCTCATCTCTTACTCATGCCTTGGCCTCCTTGCTCTCCCTCCCCGGTCCCTTGTTGCCCCTGAGTCAGCTCACACAGCTCCTGGGCATTTACTTGGGCCCTTCCCTCTTCTTGGGACAAGCCTGCTCTAGAACCAGCTTGGCTTCCTCCTAGTTTTGTTGAAGTCTTAGCTCAAATGCTACCTATTCAGTAGGTAGCATTTTCTTCTCTTTCTTTCTTCTCTCATGAGCCCTAAGCTCCCATAGAAAGATCTGTCTTTCTGGTTGACCATGCATCCTCAGAGCCTGAAACAGTACCTGACACATAGTAAGTACTCAGTCAGTCTAGGAAGGAGGTCGAGGAGGAAATGATTAAGGTGCTGTGGTGAGACAAAAAACTTAGGGCATAATTTCAATGGGTGAGCCTAGGAAGTTCTTTCGGAGGCAGCAAAATTTAAGCTGGGAACAAATGGCTAGTGAGGAGTTAGGTACTTGGGGATGGGGTGCATCTCAAGTGAAGGAAACAAGCATTGCAAAGAGTAGGGCAGCTGAGAGCTGTACACCATGCACTGCAACAAGGGCAGGTACATGGCTTGGATCACCGGTCCTCTCTATAAAGACCAAACCACTTGTTACCAACTCTATAAATATGCTGTGATATGGAAAGAGGCTTCTATGCAATAGACTAGCAACAACTTTTGAAATATAATTTTAATGTTTTTATCACCTCTAATTACATGAATAAGGTGCAATGGGTTTTAGCATCCCCAACTGTGATCAGTAAAGGCTTTCCCTCACAAATGGTTTTGGCTAAAACTCAACCATATACAATTGGGATGTGGGAACTTAGAAGTACATTTGAAAGTTTATTTTGTGTTGTATGGAACTAGAAAAAGAGAAAAGTGGAAACAATAACATAGCTATACCCTCCCTGCTTCGATTGACTGCACAAAACTTTTGCTAGCTTCAGCAGTTTTACAGTCTAACACACTTAGGAGGCACCAATGCCAATGGCTGGAAACTTGAATCTGCTCCTCAAATGTCAGTGGTAGAAACTAAAGGAAGAGTAGACCAGTCAGACTCTAACTGTGGCTAAATCATCAGACTATGAACACAAAACTAACCAGAATGACACAGGATAATAGCACAGCAAAGGCAAAGAAAAACACCATCTAAAAATTGTGTCTCTGAGATGACACCATGAATCATAAAGCCTGAGGAATTCTGCTTCAATCTCCATATTAAACAAGTAACCTGTTTCTCTTCTCATCTCAGCCCATCCCAGCCCCTTTTCCTTACTGCCCTAACCTCTCTCTGACCTATGGACATTCTTTCTTTTTTCTTTTCTTTATTCTTATTTTATTTTATGAGACAGGGTCTCACTCTGTCACCCACGCTTGAGTACTGTGGCTGTGATCTCTGCTCACTGCAACCTTCGTCTCCAGGTTCAAGCGATTCTCTCACCTCAGCTTCCCAAGTAGCTGGGACTCCAGGCGCATGCCACCATGCCTGGCTAGTTTTTGTATTTTTTGATGGACATGGTGTTTCACCATGTTGACCAGGCTGGTCTCAAACTCCTGACCTCAAGTGATCTGCTCTCCTTGGCTTCCCAAAGTGCTGGGATTACAGGCATGAGCCACAACCCCTGACCTCATTTATTCTTATTTCATGCTCTTATGTAAATATACAAACAGAATTACAATGAGGGTATCTGCATCTAATTTCCATGTTGATTAAACGACAGTTCTGTATCAGAAAAGAAAGCACTAATCCAACATCTATTCACTCAACAAACATCTCTTGCAAGTCACACAGTGAGACATGAAATTATGAGTGATCATTCCGTATATGATATGCAGCTTAAATAAAATGCCAGTGCTGCTGCACCAGAGTTGTGAGGCAGTACCGATCTTTATGTTGCCTCTAACTCCAGTGTGCTTTTGCTCATTTTATTTCTGCTCTTGGCAAGATTTAAATAAAGCCTTTTTTTCCCTTTGCTTTACAAATGTTTTCAACAGCTATATTACACTGACTTAACACAGTATTAACTACAGTACAAATACATACTCCCTAGATTGCTTTTTGAGAAAGGAAAATGTTTACGAACTCTATCAAACAAACACTGAATTCATCAGTCTAAAGTTTATTTAAAGTGTCAGATGAGTTTGATAAAAATCTATACCTAGAATTCATTTCTGAACAGTGTAAACTTATTACTTTGATTTCAAAGAAAAAAAAATACCCTAAAAAATATTCTGGTTCTCTCAGAATGTAAAGTTCAAGTTAAGCCATGTATGGCTACTATGAATTTACACTTAATTAAAAAAAAAAAAAAAAAGAACATTTCTGGCTTGGTTGCCTGACTCGTTGGAGTAAAATTTTTAGTCCCAATTCTGCAATAAAACAAAATATCGGTCTAAGTGAAAACTAGTGAGGAGCATTGGCTGAGAGGAGTATACTTTTATTATGCTTTATTTTATGACCCAGGCACCAAGCTGAGGCAGGGCATAGAAAAAACCCTTCTAGACAGAGATAGGACAACTCAGCCAAGAAAATGACTACATGCTAGAGAAAACAAATCATTGAGCTATTTTAAATCTAATTAATTTGATAAAATATATTTCTATTTTCCCAACCCCAAAATAAATGAATACAATAATAGAGTCATGAGTGCATTGCTTATCATGTAAATGTATTTTTTTGTTGTTGTTATTGTCTTAGAAAAGCCAAGAACATGGTATTACTGGGAATACTTTTCTCCCTTCGAAGTTTGCTATCATGTGTGTTACAGCTGGGACAGGCCTTACAAGGACTCCAAATTTCTTTCTACAAATGAGGAGCCCGTGGTCTGGAGAAATGAAGTGAGTTACCTGTGGTTACAAAGCTAGCTAGGGGCAGACACAGAATGAGAGGACAGGTTGCCTGGCTTACGTTTGGTCTCTTGTTCTCCATCATTAAGTAATGGAAAGGGACTGAAATACTTACAACCTACAGAAATCTATTCCACTCACAATATGCTCCTTGTCATCCAATGATACAGAACAGATCGGATCACAGATTTTTGTTTCTTGAATGTTTTGGAGTTCTGTAGCTAAACAGGAAGCTGCAGAAATTGGGAATGAGGAACCTCAAAGACAAAACCTCTACATTGTAAAGTATGTAGAATCATTCCAACGGAGTTCAAAATATTTTGGGGAGCACAGGTGACCCCCTCTCTAATGCACAATGTTTCTGAGGCTGGTTCCAGAGCAGATCACCATGAGGTGGCATCCGCAGAACACGTGGGCAGTAGCCACTATGGGGCACTGTGCTACCAAGGAAATACACCCGCAAAATACTGAGAAATCTGGGTCCTCCATTTGCTAAGGTAGGACCTGGCACTACTTAATTAACTTCTCCCATCCCTAGTTCTCCCAACTGTAAAATAAGAAGAGTAATTAGCTGCTCTGAACATCTCACAGGGTAATTGTGGGGATCGATAGAGGCTGGGTATAAAAGATGATGTGGAGTCAGGAAGAGAT
This sequence comes from Cebus imitator, assembly GCF_001604975.1. Lineage (NCBI taxonomy): Eukaryota > Metazoa > Chordata > Mammalia > Primates > Cebidae > Cebus > Cebus imitator. The sequence goes on from NW_016107446.1 coordinate 2,250,454, forward strand.
ATTATTATCATTATATGTGTGTTCTTTCCTCTTACTTGGAAAGACAGCACAGAAGCTACAAAACAATACTATTTCTAGAAGTATGGTGCCGGGTGCTGCCTCAGAACCTCTACGGAGGTGTGTTTAAAATGCAAATTCCTGGGTTCTACCCCAGACTCACTAAAACAAAACCTGAGGGACATGGCCCATGATCCTGTCATGTCAAAACTTTCCTTTGAATTGCATGTCCTTAGAAGGGCTACACTAGAAGTGATCCAGGAGTAAAAGCCAGAGGAGGCTGAGAAAATGGGCAGCCACATTCCACAGAAACAATGTTCAACCTGCTGGTTGGAATCTCCAAACCACCCACAGATGTCTGTCTGACCTCAATCCTGTAATTCTTGTTACCTCTACCAAAACCAGTCTCTCTCCCTGCAGCACTTCAAGCCCTGGAGACTACAGGCACTGCCAGACACACAACTGCAAGCCTATGCAAAGGCTGTTTTCCTAAGCATCCTGCTCTGATGGCCCCTGGTCTTCTCCCATTTTCCTGCAGCACTTTATAGGTATATTCCTACCTGGGCAGAACCTTTACATGACCAGTGATTAGCACATTATTTTACTTTCAGTGTGTGATGTACAAATACATGAATGAAAGAATATGGAATTTATCACACTCACAAAAATCTTACTATAGCATTTAACACTATTCTCTTTGCAAAATGTATTCACATTTCCATTTGAGAAGGCAAAGACAAGAAGCATTTGAAAGGCAAAGACAAGAAGCATTTGAATAACAAATACCTGGATTCAAATACATTTCCAAAATAAGTTTTTGCATTTACTAGCTATATCAACATGGGCAAGTTATTAAACCACACATCAGTTTCTTCAACTGGAAGACAGATGTAACATCATACAACCTAGCCTGCCTTCAGGAATATTTTAATTGGGCTCAATAGGAAAGGCAATTAATGTATTGCCAGGCACAGATGCTCAAAGAATGTTATTCTCTTCTTGTCCTTTTCTCTTTGCACACTTTCTAATGGGTTCTCTAATAGTCTGCAGTAGCCAAGGCTTGTAACAAATCTTCCAAAAGGAACTCCGACAGTAAATTTGATTCCTACTTGGTAGTGTACTATTAAATATTTTACAATCATCTCTCAGGGAGGGGGAGTAGAGGAAGAACCCTGAGTGTTGGTGTTTGTCCATTCTATGGTGCAATACTTCCACTATTGCCAATTTCACACCACCAATGGGATGTTACTGAGCAGAACTGTGATGCAATGTGCAAGAGCTTGTTTTGTCTGAGTATTTCTACCACTCAAGATACAATAAAAGTAAATAACTTCAAGAGCACAGAGGATAGCAAAATGAAATAAAATAATCAGAAAATGATGAGTGTTGAGTACTTGCCACTCTCAGTTTTTAAACTGGCTCATAAAATTCCTGAAAAGGTACAAGCCAACTCCAGCACACCACTGTGTCTTACTCCATCGGGGAAAACTCTGCCTGTAGAGGAATATTAATTCCAGACACTTCAGCCTAACTAGAGAGCTTTATTTATGCAGGATCCTTTAAACAGATGCAGAAAGCACATGCTTAGAGTTTCTACAGGGGTGAAACATGGCTACATAACAGTATGGGTCTACGTAATACTGACATGCTATACATGTGCGTCAGTTCTGCTAGGGAAAAGCCTTGTCTGGAGAGAAAGAAAGCTGTACTGTGCTTAACACATGGAAACACCCGGGCAACAGGTAACAGTAATAGGTAATAAGAAACAGTAATAGGTAACAGTAAACTTTGTTACACCTCTTCTTTCCATCTCAACCTTATTATGTACATTTATTTATGTGGCTTAACTTTTACCTTAGGTCAGTCTTCACTATAAGACATTAAGCCACGATGTAACAATTTTTGGGACCCACGTCAGACATGTGTGACACTCTCACTTTAGACACAAGAAAACAGATATACAGAGGAGGAAAACAAGGTGCCCACAGGTAAACCAATGTAGGACTGGACTTCAGGCCTTATACTTTTATAGAATGGCTTAGTTCTTCAAAGCCTTTAGGCTACTACATTTTATTTGCTTATTCATTTATACAATGACTGTTTTCAAGGGATAATAAAATATATTTGTGACTTACTAAATTTTATTTGCGTCTTGCTCAGTTCTAGAAGTGACATTTAATGACTCTGACTTGCATTTGCATTAGGCTGTCTTTACCACAATAGAGCCATCACATTTGAAAATGTGCTCAGTAGTAGAAGTGGTAGGGATTAACTTTTATTAAAGGCTTATAAGATACCAAGGGTATTAGAACATAAATTATAAAGATGGCTTCATTTAAACAGAAGAACAACTGATGCATTAGGTAATATTATGGCCTCAATTTTATGATGAAGAAATGAAGGCTCCTTGAGGTTAAGAATCCATCAGAAGTCTCTAGGGCTGGCTCACGTGGCCTGTGTAGTCATGTGGGACCCCACACTCAGAAGAGCCGCATTTGTTTTGATGCTCCCCTGCTGCTTGCCTGAAATTTTCAATAACTCTTTGACTTTGTGTGCTATACCTGAAATTGGATGGGAGAGAGTGGAACGATGAAGCAGACATGGGTAATGTGTGTGTCACATCCTGCCCACCGTTCCTTGCTGCCAACTTGCAGCCAACATTCATGATGCCTCAGGAGCACAGGACTCTGGTGAGGCCACAATGCATGGGAGTTCAGCAGGACTCAAAATGAGTGCAAGGTGAGTATGGTACCTCTACCACAAGTGGAGGATCCCACAGCTTTCAGAGGCCATGCTTTCTGCTGGAACCAGAACTAGCTTCAAACACAAAAAATAAGGCAATTGTACTTTAAGAAACACAACTGACCAAGGCACCTATCATGTCTTTTCTTATTTCCTTGTATTGGCCAATCACTCGTGCTCCAAATGGTGACACAGAAGGAAAGCCCTGCCTTACTCCTTAGGAAGCTGAAGGTAGAATGTGTTGGCAAAACACGCATGTATCAAGAAGTCACATAAAAACAACAGAGTTAGTTTTTGGAAGTGTTTCCTCTCTTCTGGTCATAAAGAAATACAAAGGCATGTGACAGCTATGGGAGGCCAAGGTGGTCGAATCATGAGGTAAGCAGTTTGAGACCAGCCTGGCCAACATGGTGAAACCCTGTCTCTACTAAAAATACAAAAAGTTAGCTAGGAATAGTGGCAGGCACCTATAATCCCAGCTGCTTGGGAGGCTGAGGCAGAAGAGTCGCTTGAACCTGGGAAGCGGAGGTTGCAGTGAGCTGAGATTGTGCCACTGCACTCTATCCCGGGTGACAGAGTGAGACTCCATCTCAACAACAACAACAAAAAAAGAAAAATAGTGTAATTTCAGTGATTATGTCAAATGCTCTTAAATTCGCATTTAAAATTGGCATTGCACAAGTTAAGGCTAAACAGAAAAAATCATACCAATAATTAAATTTTTAATTTTTCTTTACTTAGAACATTAAAAACATTGTGACAATTCCAGAGAGAAGGAAGAGAAGGGAAAGGAGGGCAGGGAAGCAGTGGGAAGGAAAGGACAAAACATTTTGTTTTAGCACCTTTCGGGGTACTTCTTTCCTGTTTTTTTGAAGAAATGGCTCCACATTCTAATTCCACGCGTCCCACAGCCAGCCCTGGTTGTCACACAACTTGGAAGCATCAGAGTCAGTATCTGAATCTAAGCTGACTCCAAAGTTCCTTTGCTTTGACCCCATTTTATTCAGCCATTTATTTTAAGCAACAGGGCTCTTCAGCTTCAGAAAATTTTTGTCACACTTCCACTATTGGCAATCTGAACATGTGACAATTGCTTATTCCTCTTCCCTTTTCTTCATTTCCCCCCTTTCTCTGAATTATTTAAGCTGTGGTTTTTCCATTCATTGGACAAGTATTCACTCTGTGCCAGGGATATCTAACTCTGTTACCGGGGATGCATCGGCAAAGCCTATGATTTTAGAGACAACAAAGGCGAAGTCATTTCTAAGAACCTCAAAAATCCCAAATGATGAGGTTTATGCAACTTCAAAGTCTTTCTGCCCTTTTTTTCCCCCTAATACTTGATTACCTCTCTAACCAGAGGCTGCACTGCATGCAGGTCTAATCTTTCAGAGCACAGTGTGGTTAGGAAGCCCCCCCGGCCTGCCAAAATGAGCACTGGCTGCTAAGTAGGCATTCAGTTTCAAAGAGGGTTTGTTCCACTGAACACCAAATATGGACTAGAAACAGCAGATTAAAATTCTGTTCGCTTGTGTCCCACAGAGGACTCAAAGTCAGGGGATTTCTATCCCAGACCTTTCTGTTCTTTCTTCCTCAACTGCTCCTCCTGCACCTCCTGCCCCATAAAAACCACTGTCTGGGTTACAAGTTAAATCAATTGTAAGTCACCTCAAAGAATAAGGTATTATATAAGAAGGTACGGCAAGAGAGAAACTAACAAACAAAACCCTATGCTACTTAAAAAGCTAACAAAAAAACCTGCTGCTGCTTAAGCAAAAGCCAAAAAAAAAAAAAAGTGCTAGACATGCAGCCAATTCTATTTCCTTTAATTCTTCTATTGCGTCCTAATAATAGCAGCCACAAATGCTACCTTTGAGTCCAGCACAGGTGTGCTGGCTGGCAATTTAAAATACTGTTTGTCAAAAGGAACCAGATGATTTACTCTCACTTTACAGAGGAAGGAACTTTTCATTGTTTGTTAAAGCAAACAGAAGGAAAAGAAAGAAGGAAAGAAAAAGGTAACACACAAATCTCAGCAAGGTGCAGGACCTGGAATTTGAGACTAAGTCTGTGGACTCCAAAGCCCCTGTCTCTCCTCACAGGCTGCCCTGTATAGGTTACAAAGTGCATTCATGCACCACGCATCTCCATGCCATATGGATTTCAGATTAAATGTTTAATTCTGACCTCAGTTTTACTGAAAATAAACTCTTCATAGGTCATAAATTTTTAGAACTGGCCATAATAAACTAAATATCTAGGTACAAGTCCCAAAGCGAAGATCACTGCACCGGAATCCTCTAGCAGTGCTTCAAGCATGCTTGCTGCTAACACTTAGAACTGCTGTATCAGACAGAGATGGGAGACGAGAAAGAATTGGATTGGGAGACTGAAAACTGAAGAATGCCAAGGAGAGAATCCAATATGACAAAACTATCATCAATCTAGCATCTGTGTAGAGCTCGGGGGTTTCAGAGACAACATCATAGGTCAACTTGTTTTTTTTCTTAGGAAGGAAATTCTAACCTCAGAATGTGCTTTTCTAAATGTCCAAAATTTTGCTCCCACATATGTGAATTGTGGTTAGACTGCATGAATCAGGCAGTACAATAAAAAAACCCCCACTTATTAAATTAAATGCATTATTTATTGAGGGAGTGTTATTACATTCTGCTGTAAACTGGTGGCAAGATTCAAAGTAGACTGGTGACGGGCCATTGCTAGGTTGTAACAAACCCACATCTATGATGCACAGAGTTTCTTTTATTTAACAAATATCTAAGAAAGGAATTTGCTAACCACTGGGGATATAAAGGCAAGTGAGATGAGCTCTCATATCTTAAGAACTGGTGGCAGGGGAGAAGTGGTGCGCTTCGGAGGGGGTTTTGGGAGTGGTGGACAGAATATCTCACAAGTACAAGACAGGTACTCCAGGAGAGGAAGGCCTGGAAGGGAGCTGCAGACGCCCTAGAATTCTCCATTTGGAGGGGAAGGGCACCTTTCAAGCAGATGCAACCAGTGGGGAAAGGGGTGTGGGCCTCTGGCAGCTTCTTTGTACACAGAGCTTGTCTTCTTCCATTGACACGTTCAGACAAAGACCAAACTAGGGCTACTGTGTTAATTTTCGGCAGCACACCATAACACATCTTGTTTCATCCTTTCATCTTCTCCCCCAGGAACTTCAAAATATCGATCGCCCTTTAAACTCAGGGATAACTGCTCCCACCCTAAGAAGTCTGCGATTTGGAAATGGGGGCAGAGGAGCTCCTGCTCCCACCCAGAGAGGGAGGGGATGGGCTGTTTACAAAGTGCAGACACCCCCTCCTGCTGTTGCTTTGGCTCTCTGGGCAGAAGTAGGACCTTCAAAGCTGTCAATCAGACCTTTGAGAACATGAAAGAACGCTGGGGAGGGAAGAAAGGGTTTGCTTGTTTTTAAGCTCTTCTCATTAACTTGACTGATAGGGAGGCTCACACACAGCAGTGGGGGGCATCCAAGTCTGAAGTTTAAGCCCAGACAGCTCCAAGGAGACCCCCGCTGGCTGCTCTCCCTTGCACCAGCCCAGGTGGCTGCACCTCCAACTGTCCTCTCTGCACCTCACCCCTTTCAGACACCAAGCAGGACTGAATGGAGGGCCCTGCCCATAAGGCACCTGACCTTTGAGCCAGAGAGAGAGCCAGTCCTTTATTTAATTGCAGAGACTGTGATGAGGCTAGCCACTGTGCTGTGCCACTTTCCACTTCACCTGATGTGACGGACCAAGAGAACTAACAAAGGTGACATGCCTGGGGTCTGCCTGCAAGATGGCCAGTGAGAGGAGGGTGGGAAAGCCAGCTCTGCACAGGCAGTCACTTGGGGGGTGGGGGGCGCTATACTCAGCCAATTTTTGTACAGGAATCCTCTGATCCCCAAAGAATGAGATTTTCCGCACCCTTCACTGGCCAGAGAGAAGAGTCCTGGCATCGTGCGAAGCTCCCAGCCTGATGCTAGTCTTCTGTTTCCTGGACACCAAGAGACAGCCTTTCTTTACAAAGATGAATAAAGATAGGGATTTTTATGTATAAACTGAATGTTTAATAGTAATTCACTAAAAGGGCGAAAAATGTGAAAACTTCCACTTAGCCCAGATAGTCATGAAATGTAAACAAGTAAACCCAGGCCACTTCTTCTTGTTAGATCCTTACTATTTATTACCAGTTTTCTAGGAAGCCACAAAATTGTGTTTACTTTCACTGCCTGAGAGTACACGTTCTCAAGGAATTAAATCAGTTGAAAAAACAATCTAACAAATAAACAAGCAAAACACCAAACTCATTACTGAAGGTATGCCTAGGCCAAGTTCATCGCTTCTTGCAGAAGATTGAGATCCTTTCCAATCCAGTGCCAATATCCAATGGTTATGGGTTTCCTGAAGAGCCCAACATTCTTCAGGTTGACAGGTTGGTTTGGGCACAGGATGAGGCCTTCCTACACGTTAGCATTCCGGAATACAGTCATAGACCTTTCTAACCACATCCAGTCATCAAAAACCTTCTCTAGGACAACAATATAATTAAAAAGTGCAGAGAAACCGACCAGCAATGTAAACCCTATTAAGATGGCATAGCACAGCTCATAAAGAAAATGAAAAGGGCTTGGGGGCGTGTGGGGATCTGAGATCATTAAGCAAAGTGAAAGAATTTTAACAGATTTTTAAATTTAATATAGTCATGCCTATATCTCTAATGACAGAGATACATTCTGAGAGATGCATCCTTTGGCAATTTCATTATTGTATGAAATCACAGCATGTACTCACACAAACCTAGATGGTACAGCCTACTGTATACCTAGGCTGTGTGGTATGGCCTATTGCTTTGCTCCTAAGCTACAAACGTGTACAGTGTATCACTGTACTGCATACTAGGCAATTGTGACACGACAGTATTTATGTGTCTAAACATATCTAAACAGAGGAAAAATACACTAAAAATATGGTATAAAAAATTTAAAAATGGTACACCTGTATGTGGCATTTACCATGAATGGAACTTCCATGTCTAGAAGTTGCTCTGAGTGACTCAGTGGGTGATGAGTGAATATGAAGGTTTTAGGACATTACTATACGCTACTGTAGACTTTATAAACATTGTACACTTAGGTAAAGTATAAGTTTACACTAAATTTACAAAAAAAGGTTTTCTTCCTTTGACATTAATCTTAGCTTTAGTAACTTAGCTTAGTAACTTTTTTTTTTTTTTTGAGACGGAGTTTCACTCTTGTTACCCAGGCTGGAGTGCAATGGCGCGATCTCGGCTCACTGCAACCTCCGCCTCCTGGGTTCAGGCAATTCTCCTGCCTCAGCCTCCTGAGTAGCTGGGATTACAGGCACGCACCACCATGCCCAGCTCATTTTTTGTATTTTTAGTAGAGACGGGGTTTCACCATGTTGACCAGGATGGTCTCGATCTCTTGACCTCATGATCCACCCGCCTCAGCCTCCCAAAGTGCTGGGATTACAGGCTTGAGCCACCGCGCCCGGCCGCTTAGTAACTTTTAAACTTTATAAACTTTTTATTTTCTTAGAACTTTTGACTGTTTTATAACACTTAGCTTAAAACACAAACATATTGTACAGCTGTACAAAATATCTTTTCTTTCTATGTATTCTATAGGCATTTTTGTATACTTAAAATTTTTTATTTTATTTTTCACTTTTTAAGCTTTTTTGTTGTTAAAAACTAAGACACAAACCCACAAATTAGCCTAGGCCTACACAGCGTCAGGGTCATCAGTATCACTGTCTTCCACCTCCAGTCTTGTCCCACTGGAAGGTCTTGAGGAGCAGTAACATGCATGGAGCTGTCATCACCTACGATAGCAACACCGTCTTCTGGAATTCTCCTGAAAGACCTGCCTGAGGCTGTTTTACAGGTAATGATTTTTTTTTTAAATTAATTAGAAGGAGTATACTCTAAAAGGACGATGAAAGTATAGTAAATACATAAACAAGTAACACATTTATTGTTGTTACTTTACCATCGCTTATTGTCATTATCAAGTATTATGCCCTGTATATAATTGTATGTGATAGACTTTTATGACTGGCATATAGTAGGTTTGTTTATACCAGCATCATCACTAACGTACAATGCAGTGATGCATTGCAGTACAACCGTACAAGAACTACAAGTCTCTAAGAGATTGGAATTTTGCAGCTCCATTAGAATCTCAGGAGATCCCTGTGTTATATGTGGTCTGTCATTGACTGAATGTTGTATGTGGCACATGACTATATATTATCTGAAATAACAGCGATACTGAAGTGCTCTAGAAACCAATTCAGGTTCCTAATAGAAGACCAAGTTTTCTTCTTCATCTGGTGCATGAGTCCAGGGCCAGACCTGAGTTTGTGTTTATGTTGTGGAAATCAGGAACAGCCTGGGGCAGTGGTGGGGACTGCCAAACCGACATAGTCAGAATGACAACCACTAATAATCAGCATCCATGAAGTCACTGAAGTCCATTTAAGTTGCTTATGAAGGTGATTTAAAATGATTTCCACGGATGTGAGGACATCCACACTTAGGCTCTTCTTTCTTCACTTGTATGAGAAGTCCCCTGTGTAAATGGAGACATGACATCATTTATTCAAATGCTCCACATACATCCTTTTGTTTGTTCTTGTTTTGTTTTGTTTTGTTTTTGAGACAGAGTTTTACTCTTGTCACCTGGACTTTGCTCTTGTTGCCCAGGCTGGAGTGCTATGGCATGATCTTGGCTCACTGCAATTTCCGCCTCCTGGGTTCAAGCGATTCTCCCAACTCAGCCTCCTGAGTAGCTGGGATTATAGGTGCCTATCACCACACCTGGCTAATTTTTTGTATTTTTAGTAGAGATGGGTTTCCTTTTGTTTTAAACTTCATGTGCTTTCATTACATCCTGTGAAGTTCTACTTAACATTGAAGATCATTTAACATTCCTAACTTCAATCCCTGAATATTTTTTATTTTGATTCTAGTACAGGTTCAGAGTAGGGAAAATAGTCCCTTTAATTAACTGACATGTACCAGGCATGCCCCTGATTTTAACTTCACCTTTGAGAAGTTGCAAAATTTCAAAAAACAAAATAAAACAAATCAAAATGCTCACTCAGAAGGCTGGGAGTCTGAAAAGAAATTCAGAAAATACACAAAGATCCACATAAACTCTAATGACCCCAAATGCTCACTGACCCTTCATCTCTCTCCACAGATGTCCCCAGCCCTGTGGCCGTCTCCTGCAGGGAGTGATGGCAGAATGAGGTCGTGGCCATGCATCTGATACACACAGGCAGGGGATAGCACAGCACCTTCCCTGAGCTTTAAGCTAAAGGTGTGTGTTAGTTTCTCCATCTGGAACGGGGTTGGGCTGAACCCAAGATCAAGGCCCCTGCATTTATAATTCTTCATGGACAGCTGATACTGTATATTCCCCCTGATGTAGAAGTACCTTTTCCCAATTTTAATAGCTATTCATAGATAATTCTGGGGCAGGCAGCATAATAAAAAAACACTACTGAGCCCATTCATTCTGGAACGGGCTTATTATCACACCAGGTGCTGAAAATGTATGTAGTTCTAATTGTAGGATTTGTACAACATTTATGAATCCAAGACAAAGTGCTTTATATAAATCCTCGATGGACAGATCCAACCCAATATATTTACTAATTATTTACTGATTACACGTGTCCCTTAGTTCCGAATGCTTTGCTAAAGGAAGAGACAAAGATGCTGAACCCTATTTTTAATCATTTCCAAGGGAAATGTGAATTTCAGGTTTCCTCTGTGAAAGCCATGAGTAGCACAAAAATTATTAGGTTGAATGGCTTAGCAGTGATTTCCTAACATTGCTGGTAAATGTGTTTCTCCAGTGATTAGTGGCAACTTTAAAGTGTAAGACTGTGTATGTGCAGAGTAGCCCGCCTGGGCCTACCTGGGCCAAGGAATGCACAGTCTATCCCTTCTCCTTAGGGAATGTTCTGTTTATAAATGCATCACTAGAATTTGGGGAGCCCTATTCATAGGGATTCTACTTGAAGAAAGAGAGGAAAAATCCCACCCACTCTCCTTTGTTTTTAGAAATCACACTTAGAGAGCAGAGAGCCATCCTTTCAATCTAATAGGACTCCTAGATCCATCCATTTGACATAGATTCATGAAGTTTCCAGGGCTCAGTACCACATAACACGCTTGACAGCTGGGACACAGAGTTCTGGAGGCTGCCTGCAAGGAACTTACAGTTTCGCAGGGGTGGGAAGGAAGCAAAGTCAATTATAACAGAGTGGCAAGTGCAACAGCAGAGGTTTGATGCTGTGGGGCAGGTAGGAACCATTAAGTTGCGTTAGGTGTGTGTGTCAGGGAAGGCTTGCTGGTAAACGAATGGGAGTTGGTGTAAGTTAGGAGTTGGGAAGTGGGCAGTGGGAGAGAGAAAGAACCAAGTCCTTAATAATCTGGTCAAAGAAAGATCCTGAAGGTAGCTGTGGCTGATAGGGGAGTAGAAAAGTGGAGACCATGAGCTTGGACCCAAGCCAGAAGCACATGATCTAAAAATGGCAGACAGTGTCCTGTATGCAATGGAGGATGACTGGGACATCTAAGGAGGAGATAATGGCACAGGATTGAGCTTGAGGTTTGGAAGGAGGACTCTTGGCCAAAGCGGCAAAGGGATGGGTGTGCAGGAGGAGGGCAAGAGTGGATGGAGACATCTGTAAAATGGATTCTAATATAAAATACTCTTAGCTATGAGCAGTGCACGGCTTCCACTCATTTTTTTCCTTAAAGAGTATGATAAACACTGGATGCTGAAGCCCAAGAAACACTTCGCCCTCTAGAAACTGTAAAAGTCACTGTTTCCATAAGGGCAGAGACTCTGGACAAGCCCATGAAGCATATTTTCAAGCCACTTAAATAGCACATGCCCAAGGGTATGTTGTAGACAAGCCAGCATCTGCAGCAGCAGGTAGCAGAGACAGCTTCCTCTTCAGGAAGCAGACACCAAATCATTAGAACCTTAATGCCGTGTCAGCTTTGGCTGCCAAATCACAGCTCCACACCAAATGGAACCATTTGCATCTGGCTCTGGATTTAAGCCAACTTCTTTGGCTTTAAGAAAATTCTGAATTTATACAATATAATATGAGAACACCTGATCTTCACTAGGCAACCTGCCTGTTCTCCTTTTTAACTTTTGAAATCATTTCTATTTCTTATTCTCTTCCATTCCACTAAATTTTAAGATATCATTTAACTTTTTCTCTTTTCTTTTTTAAGTGGGGTCTCACTCTGTTGTTCATCCAGCCTGGAGTGCAGGGTGCGATCTCCACTCACTGCTACCTCCACCTCCCAGGCTGAAGTGATCCCCCAACCTCAGCCTCCAGAGTAGCTGGGACCACATGCAAGCGCCGCCACCACTCCCGGCTATTTTTTTTGTATTTTTGGTAGAGAGTAGATTTCGCTATGTTGCCCAGTCTGTTCTTGAACTTCTGAGCTCGGGCAATCCAGTCATCTCGTCCTCCCAAAGTGCTGGGATTATAGGCGTGAGCCACCGCGTCTGGCCCACTCTACTTTTTCTTTATATTCCTTTGAACTTTAGTTTTTGGTATCATGGACACATCTCTCAAAGCTGGTTAGCACACTCCAAGTATGGACCGGCAACTGATGGGGTACAGGACAGACCTGGGCTGGGTTTTTATATTTACATTTATTATTTCCAAACTGCAATGTAGAATTCCTCTATAAGAACAAAAATTACAAGGAATCTATATGACTTTAATCTTCCATGTCCTGATGAACTTTCCCTGATGAGCTAGTTGATTTAAAACATCTCCTAAGAGATCTCATTATATTATGTAGAAAAGCTTCTGGAACTGTTCATTTAATAAGCTTCCATATTATAATTGGGATAGATAGATATCATCTAGAAATAACAGAGATTCCTTGGGCTGAGGGTTCAATATCAATGTCCACTTGCAATATTAAATTATTCCAAATTCACAATTCAGAGGCTACAAGTTAAATGCCACATAAAATTGAATTCAGTTAGTAAATTTCTTCTTTTAAATAGATGAGATCTCGTTCTGTCTCCAGGCTGAAGCGCACTGGAACGATCATAGCTCACTGCAGTCTTGAACTCCTCTAGGCTCAAGAGATCCTCCCACCTCAACCTCCTGAATGCTGAGAACAAAAGTGCAAGTTACCATGCCTGAGCACAGATTTCATTTTTAAAGTGTGTTTTTTCCATATAAATGTTATATGTCCACCACTGTTTTTAATAAACTGGAACATATTAAAATACAACTTCAAGATTTAGAGTAAAATGCACTGGCTTGTACTACATTTTAAAATTTACTTTTGGTCTTCCGGCTGTAGTCAACTGAAGAAAGATCTATAGCACTGAACAAATGGCAAAACGAAGCTTTTATATTATAACAACCCTGGGGTTGTTAATAACAAAATGAACCTCGGACAGCATGAAAGTTTCAATGATGAACAAATATTGAACTTTTATATTGTAATAGCACAACCAATACTTCATTCCTAGTTAACTTTACCTCAATTATTTTTTTAAAAAAGATAAACTGTTTAAAAGTTACTTTGTTTAAACTTTGAAGTATAAGCTGGTGAGCAGGTGACACAAAACTAATCTACTCTGCTATAAATCAGAATAGGGAGTACCCATTGGGGGACAGTAACCAGAAGAGGGCACCAGGAGGCTTCCGTGGTGCTGGTAAGAACTGCTTCTTGATGTGCTGGTTACAAAGGTATATTTGGTTTATGAAAATTCATCAAACACATGCTTTGTGCACAGCTGGCACTGGCAAAAGATTTAATAATTAATTTTTCACTTAGCAACTTTCTGATTAAGGTATACAGCTGAAGAAAACAAGACAGGTAGAGTAACTGTGTAAAAGCCAGAGTAAACCTGCACCGTGGAGGGAGCAGGTGCCACAGCTTCCTCCGTATGCATGTGGACACAAGAAGCACATTGGTGAGAAAGACATGTCTAAGTGAGGAAGAGAAACATTCAGGACTCCAAAGAGTCTATTTAGAGAGAAAAAAAGTGGTAGGTGGGGGAAAGTAAAAATGACATGTTTCTTTGTACCCTTTCCTCCTCCTAAATTCCATTTGACATCATCCAGAAATGTTCATTTGACATTTCTGGTTTGAAGACTATGAGGGGAATGCATCCCATGGGCCAGTGGTTACTGACTACAATATTACCTTTGGAAAGTTTAGGAAATCCTCTTATGGCCTCTGTGATTTTCAAGCTGGGGATATAGCCAAGTTGGCTTCTTATAAGCCTTAGATCCCAGAAGGTGGTTTGGGGGCAATGTTCCACTTCAATCTTTTGTACTTAAGTTGATGAAATCTGACATGTGAGATTACATGGAGCTGACAATGTCACATGAAAGTAAATCTGGATAAAAATATTGCATATCTATGTATATGCACATGAGGATGGAAGGCCTATGAGCTCCAGGCCTTTCGTTGTATGCAGTAACGTCATTCACCCAAGCACCTGAACATATCAGCACCTGTGAACTTCTTTTTGTAAAATTTACTATCTAAATCCCATTCTACCATCACAGACAACGGGGACTGTGACTTAGTCTCTATTTCTCCTCCACCTTAGAGACTGTCAGTACCAAATGAAGAAAATTTTATTTCATAGTGCCTAGTTGAACATGCCAAGGGGCTTAACCGCATCTCTATAAAAATATTTGGTTGGCACCTACAGACAATAAACAAAAGGAGTGCTCAAATACCATACTGCATTCATTAATCCTTATTTTCCACCCACCATATATATATATATATATATATATATATATATATATAAACAAATAAACAAAACCACACATGACTGCCTTCCTACAGTACCGTTCCCTACAACCTCTCCACACACGCAAAACTTGAATGTTATTTGAAGGAGATGCAAATCAATCAATGTGGGTATGCCTTTCAGTTCAGTGAGGGGCAGTTCTAAGGAACAGCCTTGTGACCAAGGTCCTATTGTCTGGGTTGAGCAGGGACCTGAAGGGCTGCACCCTGGTCCCTGGCTGAAGGTTGTGCCCACCACCCTGAACATTCAGTGGCTATTGCTTAGGTGCTGAATACACGCAGTAATTCCCAAACCAAATCTGTATGCCAGTCACAGATAACCCTCTGCATCCACAGGTTCTACATCCATAGATGACACCCACCATCACTCAAAAATATTTGGAAAAATAAATAAATAAATAAGAATAAAAATAGTACCAATAAACATACAGTGTAGGCTGGCATAGTGGCTCATGCCTATAGTCCCAGCACTTTGTGGAGATGAGGTGGGAGGATCGCTACAGATCAGAAGTTCAAGACCAGCCTGGGCAACAGAGTGATACTCTATGCCTACAAAAACATTTTAAAAAGTAGCCAGGTGTGGTGGTGCACACCTGTAATCCGAGCTACTCAGGATGCTGAGGTGGGAGGATTGCTTGAACCAAGAAGTTGAGGCTGCAGTGAGCATGATTGCACCATGATTGCATCCAGCCTAGGCAACAGAGTGAGACCATGATTGTAAAAGACAAAAACCAGGCCAAGTGTGGAGGCATGTGCCTGTAATCCCAGCACTTTGGGAGGCCAAGGTGGGAGGATTGCTTGAGTCCAGGAGTTCAAGACCAGCCTAGAGAGAACAGTAAGACCTCTGTCTCTCAAATAACAATTAAAAAACAAAGCCAGCATAACTGTTTAGATAGCATTTACATTGTATTAGGTACTATAAATAATCTACAAACAATTGATTTAAAATATACAGGAGAATCTGCCTAAGTTAGACAAAGATACCATGCCATTTTATATCAGGGACTTAAGCATCTGTGAATTAGGTTATCCAGAGAGAATACTACACCCAATCCCCTAAGGATACTGAGGGATAACTATATTTCTACATTAAAAACTCACCTCTCAATTTCAACACAGTGTGGTAAGGACAAGATTCATCTAATTTGGGCAACTGAAAAACAGGGATCGACATGGACATTTATGGTAAGGTGAGTTTGTTTAATTTTACCTGGGGCTTCCATATTATAATTGGGATAGATATACACCATCTAAAAACAACAGAGGTTCCTTAGGCCAGGAGTCCTTCCGTTACCCCTTAAGAGGCACATTGTGTAATATAGTCTAAAGCTTTCCTTTTACCCACTTCTGGTTCTACATCTAATACTGTGCTTAACTGTCATGAGATAATATCGGAAAAATGCCAAATGAAAAAAATCAACCCTGTCTTTTCTGTGTATGTATCCAATAGTGATATGTGGGGTATTACTAGGGTATGATGAGAATACAGCATGATGTGTTTTTGACATTTTTAAAAAGGAAATCATATTACATTTGTCTATTTTCCATTTATTTATAAATTACTTAAAATTTGCCTTAGAAACTAGAGCATATAGTTTTTTTTTTTAATAACTCTTAGGTTTATGGTCTTAATTATTTTGCCTAATGTCTATAGTGATTAGAAGACGACATAATGCAGGGCAATTCCAAATAGTCTTCCGCTCTCCAGAAAACAGACTGAATCACCTATAGTATTTGGCGAACTTCAGGATGACCTAAAATATCTCAAGTGGCTCAGCCTCTCATTACAGAGAACAGCCAACCAATATGTAGGATTCCGGTCATCAGCCTGGTGCCAGGGTCCCCAAAGGACCTGCCTGAGAAGCCAATCTCAAAAGTTATTCTCAAAAGTCAAATACATTCTGCACATCACCAAAGGGACCCAAGGAACCTGAGCACATCTACTGTCATCACAAAGAACATTTAGAAACATGCACACTCACATATATGTATACATAAAAGTATGTTTTCCATATGTATCCTATTTATAATAAACTAAGAGAAAGTTTAAACCCTAAACATTTTGGTTGGCTTCTCACAAGCCACATGTAATCTGGAACATAAAATTTTCTCAGAGATAAGTCAGATAGGAAAAAGAATGTTCTTTCAGTTGGAAGGGCTAGGCTTTTGTCCTAATTTTGTTAGGCAACAGCCATGAATCCCAACAAATAGTGCTCAAGTATCCTAATTCAAGTTCCCACTCCTGATTACTGATGTAACAATACATAATGCAGGAATTTATTCCTCTGGTGCTTACTTGCAAGTGTGTGAGTGTGTCTGCATGAGTGTGTGTGTGTGTCTGCACGTGTATGTGTGCACATGTGTTCTTTTGAAAGAGAGTCCTCTTTTTCATTTGAAATTTTATTTATTTCTTTATTTTTTGAGATAGGGTCTCACTTGTCACCCAGGCTGGAGTGCAGTGGTGTGATGATGGCTCACTGCAGCCTCAAACTCCAGGGCTCAGGTGATTCTCCCAACTCAGCCTCCTGAGTAACTGGGACTACAGGTGCTTCCCCTACATCCAGCTAAGTTTTTCAAAAAAAATTTTTGTAGATATGGGGGTCTTGCTATATTGCCCAGGCTAGTCTTAAACTCCTGGGCTCAACCAATTGCCTGTGTCACCCTGCCAAAGTGCTGGGATTACAGGCACTGTGCCAGGCCCTACAAGATTTCTAATGGGGTATACTTTCCCTAACTTTAAAATATAATTTACATAGCAAGATCCTTCTTCTAACAGTAAAAACAAATTCACTCATTTAATCCTACATGTACAGTTCCATTTTGTAACTGGGTTAGCTCTATCATTTAGAAAACAAATCCTATATCAACTGTACTTTTTCCACCCATTTGTGGTCAGTCATACAATTACGGGTTTTTAGCACATAATATTATATTTACATTTCAGAAAAGTCATTACTATACTTTCAAAGAAGCTACTTTTACATTTTACTTCTAAATAATAAAAGCTATTGGATTATCTAAGAGACTTACTCTTTCCCATATTTAATTTACAGCTAAGTCATTTCAGAAACCACAATTACCAACATGCAAGAACCTCTACTTGAAAAATTTGTGTAATTTGAACATGGAAAACCAATTGTTTTAAATTTAATAAAGCATTTTTCTCTCGGGCTTCAAACAGTAGAAGCAGCCCAGAGTAGAACTTAATGTGTGAATTATAAACTTCTGAAAACAAAGGCTTACAATCAAGATACTGCAGGATTTTTCTTATTCTCTAATGCTTTAGCCAATGTATTTCTAAATGTCCCAGGAGACTACTTTCTGAGCTTGCTCTCTTCACCAACCCAGTAACTCAAAACAGATGAATCATTTTCTTGAATCTTAGCCTAAATTTTTCCTTGGAAATTTCACTTGATATGACACGCTTCATATCAGCCCAAATTTCAGTCTAATATTGACTGCCTGGATATTCCACATTTCATGGCCCATTTTTAAGTTGCAGCTTAAACCTTTTTCTGCTTCCAGGTTCTGACGAACACATGCTTTCTGTATACATGAGCTCCCTGAAATCCTCTTCTATCATGTACAATCTTCCCCATCCAGCAGGCTCAGCCTGGTTTGAGAACATGAAAGCTTATGGTCATAGTTGGTCTCTAGCCCCACACAATGACGGGAGTTGTCATTCTTATTTTCCTCTGTTGAGTGGATCTCAGTCTAATAGCATGGGTTTGGGACACCCATAAATGGTTCAAATCCCAGCTCTGCCAAGGCGCTTTACCTTTCCGAGGTTCAGTCTTCTCACCTATAAAATGGGCATAATGATGATAATCTGTGCAAAGCAAATGGTAGGATGTGGTACATCATAAGTGCCAATTAGCTACTATTAATATTCTTGAATTTCGATTGTCTCCTGGGGCTACACAGCAGTTAGCTGTTAAGTATGCCAGATCTTACAATGATCAGTTTTGTGGACTCTCACACCAGAAGACATGTTGGAAAGGGTTTAATCTAAGCCTTCCTTTTTCAGTCCTGGAAACGGAGCTCTGATAAAGCTGTCTTTCTCCAGTGCTGGTCGCTTCAAGAACACCGCCCAATAGCTTTCCCTGGCTCTCCAAGCAAGTCCAGTGCAAAACTGCTAACCCAGCCTTCACACCCCTCTAGCTTTGTAAAGCCACTGCACGCCTTCAATTTGGACTTCTTCCCTAGACAAGACCACAGAGGGCAGCAGAAGCCAAGAGGGAACAGAACAGTTCTGCCCAGACGTATGCTCCCTACAGTGGGCAGCATGCCTCTGATGTCCTTTCCACGCACAGAACAATTCCCCCAAAAAACCAGTAGGTGCTTGGTACTGTGGGATAATCAGGAAGCTGCAGGTGGCCAAGTGAAGAAAATAGTTCTACAACTGCTGGGACCCTGCTTTCACCAGAGCTAGGACCAATGCTGGGGCTGGACCAGAAGACCAACTCCTACAAAGCCTTAGGACTACCCAGGTCATACTTCATCCCCTTGAAATGTATTTCACCTGTGGACTAGGTAGATTCCAAGTATTTTGAATTGCAAATGTTCCCCCATCAATTCAATGGGAGGGGTGGGAGGTGGCTTGGATCAAGTAAGGGTAAATTTCAAATTTTGGAAGAGGCATAATAAATCCATGTTTCTCTAACACTGATGTCTTTGCACTGTGTACTTAATAACATTTATAAACAAATTTGTCAAAAGTTGGAAGGAGAGCTTTCAGAAAAATAGCAGCTATATTAAACTGAAAGTGTGGTAACTGACATAGTCGCTGGTCATCTACAGCCCATTCAGTCCTTGGCATTGATATCCACAATTGGTGTAAGAACATTGAAAATTTCTGTACAAATGTGCACCTGCATTTCCCTTCCACTTTCCAAAATTAGTATCTAATTACATGCAATTATTACTTTTATAGCTGTTTGGAAATTTCATCCCATATAGGTTTTTATTTGGGGGAGGATGGGCGTTCAGCTTTCAATGCTTAAAAAAATCAAAACTTATACACCTGTCAGGAGGGTACTATCTGATTCCCTTAGACATTTATGCATGTTAAGCACTTAATTTAATTTAAGCAATTAAAATTTAGGATGATACTAGAGAAAATCTAGGAGAGGTAAAAACTCAATCGATCAGGA
The DNA here is from genome assembly GCF_001604975.1 of Cebus imitator. Taxonomy (NCBI): domain Eukaryota; kingdom Metazoa; phylum Chordata; class Mammalia; order Primates; family Cebidae; genus Cebus; species Cebus imitator. The sequence continues at coordinate 2,270,208 of NW_016107446.1, forward strand.
ATAACACAATATGCTTAAAGAGCAAATGCATTAACAAAGACTGTCCTTATTATCATTCATAAGATATTTTTATTAAATGTATCACCAATGAGGTAGCAAGTCTGCAAATTAATTAAGAGCTTCCCAGAGGACAAATATCTCCAAGTTTTTGGAAAGGAATTTATCATGTATTCACCTAAGCAGGAGCTGCAGAAGCCTGGAAATGAGTTTGTCATTTCAGAAAAGATCTAAGCACTTGAGAAATGCTTGGATAAATTCTAAACCTGGAGGATAAAATTTCAGTCAGTATCAGAATAAGCAATAGACCAGAGCCTCACACACTTAGAAACTGTCTCAGAAACAGGAGAAATTCCGTGGGGTGGGGAGGCCTTCCAGTAACAACATGTGCAGGAATATTTTCAGCAGTCCCTTCACTATTTAACCAATCTTTGCTGACTGGATCGGCCACAACTCCTTAGACTCAACTTAAGTCTTCATCCCACAGAGTAAACACTTTCGCTCTTAATTATCCTCATCAGAAACTCAACACAGATGATTGCCCTCTTCTGCATAATAAATCATTCACATATTTTCAAATGTTAAATGATCTCAACCTTGAATCCTCTAGTCTAAATATCCTCAATTTTTTTATCTTGTGTCCTAGATCATGCGCACCACACAGCAAACACAAATGTTGGTCCTCGCTCTGACCTCACCCTTTCCAGGAGTATCCATCCACAGCCTCTCTAACTACGGAGCTCAGTGCTCCACATAGAGCGGAGACTCCTATCACAATCTCTGCGAGAGATTTGGCTCAAAACTACAGAGGCTTTCACAGCACCAAGCAAAAAGGTAAGATGCTACAATTTATACCTACTGCAGTAAGAATTGGATCGAGAATTCCAAGTCTGAGTGCCTTTTTAACGTTGCTGTAAAATTCAAGGCACTTCACCTAATTATTTTAGGATTTCATCAGTTTTGAGCACAATACCTATTCACCTTTGCCAACAGTTTCTTCTAATGCATTAGTAAAAGAGGCCTCAAGTGCCATAAAAATTTTGGTTGCCAGTTCCAGAAAAATAATAGGCTCAAGGCCACACATCATTTTTCCTTTTGAAAGAAATTTTAACTCTAAATTTGCAGCAACAGAATTATATATATATATACACACACACACACATATATGATGTGTATTTACACTCATATATGATGTGTATGTATATACAGGTATACATCATATATAGCATATATATAGAGCACTTCACTTTATTGGAATTCATCCTTAGTCATAAATTATATTTCAAATTGGCAAAAAATGTTGATCAGAATTTCAAAAATTGAAGCATCAAAGTAACCAGGGTGGGGTTTTTCAAGTGTGCCAAAAATTCTCTAAATACAAGATGTGCCGCAACCCACCCACCAAAGATCCCCTCACCCAAGCAGACAGTCCGCGGCGACAAGGGCCAGCATGCCCCTTCATGGTCAGAACGGCAGTGGCGCAAAAGACAATGATTTCAACCAAATATGGTTTGCCTCTCGCCAAATTTTCCGCATGTCCAATAAAAATAAGTTCACAAAAATCCAGCCAAGCATTACTTTCCCCCCTAAAGTGCTTCTCAGATTACAAAACAGCTTTGAAAGTTCAGCCTGACAAAACAAATATGGTACTAGGAGGAGAGACCTGGAAAGCAATCACAAAAAGTCTCATTTAAATTCCTGGAAAGCACAGCTTCTCCAAACACAGCTATTCAGCTCTTTGGAAGGCAGCACTTTCGGGAGCCATGAGTTTAAAACTTCACTCTGTCCCCCAACACAGCACCCGCAAATCCGAAATGAGTTGGACGTCACACTCCCTACTCAAAAGAATGCATCAAATATCCACTCTGCACACCGCGGAAAGTAACCCCAACAGCGGAATTTGACGCCTGCCAACTGCATAAGAATTAAGACTCAGGTATTTACGATTCTAAAGATCCCTAATACCTCAAACGTTATAGCCACAGAGAACCAGAAATCAATTGAACACACTTTAACCTTTAAGAAGTGCAGTTTTCTACAGGAATTGGCTGAAGAAAGACAAAAATCTTCACTCCAAGAGCCAAAATAAAAGAGCACCATTACTGAGCCGTAGGGGCACAACTGTGTCCGTCCGTCCCCAAAGCGCAAGCCGTCCTCCCGTTAGCTTCTCCAGAATTTCCTGCTTCTCCCCAAACCACCTTCAACGTTCCCCACACACAAGTCTGGCCACTTATCGAGGAGTGTAACTCCGGCAGAGCAGCGCGCAGGCTGCAGCGCCACCGAGGAAGGCGTCACCCACCCTTACCCTCTGCCCTCTCTCACCAGTCTTCTCTCCCCGCCGCGCCTCGAAGCGCACGACACCGCGGGGCTCGGCGCTTCCCCTGGCCGCGCGGCACTGAACTCAGAGGCGTGCGTGTCACATTTTTATTCCCCCGTAGAGTCTCGGGTGCGCGCGCCACGCGCTCCCACACTCACACTGACGCCCGCTAGAGCTGGGACCCGGGGCCCGGGAGCTCCCGACGCACCCCGCGGAACTTGGGGGCTTCAGAAGGCGAGTGAGCGGCTGGAGTCGTCCTGCTGCGGGCTCGAGTCCTCCTCCTGCCACCCTGGGGGTCTTGGAGCTGGCCGGCGTTCGCGTCCCGGGCGGCCTGCGGGATCACCTCCCCGGGGCCAGCGCAGCTCCGCGCTGGCTGCAGCTGCTAGCGCGGGCGGCGGGGCGCAGCGGGTGGCTCGGCCTCAAAGGCAGCAGGGGGCTGCGCTCAGCCCGAGCCGCGCGCCTCATTGTTTCGGGCAGCTCGGCGGCCGCTCCCGGGTTGGGAGGGACCGCGGCCCCGAGCCCCGGGGCTAGGCGGCGGCTCCCAGCCCCCGCACGGAGGCTGCGCCGCGCCCGGCCCCCGAGCTCCGCTCTCCCCCTCCGCTCGCCCCAGAGCCCCCTCCCTCTCGGCCATCCCTATCGTCCTCCCGGCTCCAGGCTCACCTAGCGGGCGGGAGCTGGGCACTGAGAAGTTGAGCTGCCCCCTCCCCGCGCCCCCGGCCCGGCAGCTCGGCCAGCCGGCGAGCGCAGGCGGGGCGCTCCCAGGCTGCGCGCTGATCACTGCTTCTCGCGAAGAGTGATTGCAGACTTGGGCTGCGTGGGGCGGTGCGGGGCAGAGCGGCTGCCTAAAAAGGCGTGTTTCTACCCGGCCGCCGCCTCCATCCAGCCCTAGTTCTTCAAAGGATACCCGCCTGGCACCTCGCCTGGCACCCCAGGGGCACTCGGGTCCCGGGCGGCGGCAGGGATACTGGAATGCGCACAGGCTGTGGGCGGCGGGGAGGGAGTCCGGGCGCCTGGCCCGGCGGAAGTGAGTCTTTGTGTACCAGCTCCAACACCTCCCTTCTACACCGCCGAAGGCCAAGCTACCTGCGCGCCTGGCAGCCGACGGGGTGGGGCGCAGGGCAGCGCAGCATCCTCCCCGGCTTCCTCGCTCTCTTTGTTCCTCTGGCTCCGCCAGGCTCCACGCTGCCGCCTGGCCCTTGCTCTCGGAGCTACTCTAAGGATCTGGGATGGGCTTAGGAGCGGACTACCTTCCATTTGCGGGACACCTTCCATTTGGGAAGGGTAACTCGCCAAGTCCGGAGACGGTGCTCCCTGGAGACCCCCACCTGCCTGCCCGTCCCCACTGCTGGTCCCCAGCCCCAAGAGGGACGGAAAGTTCTTGGGGTAGAGGCCGGCGGGACACGTGGCGAAGCGGCCTCGGGAGCTAGTGGGCGGCTGCGGGCCTGGCAGCTGGCAGCTGGAGCCTGCGGGCGGGGCCGCGGGGAGGCGCAAATCAAGTGTCTATCTGGTGGCGTGCAGAATGTTCACTTTCACCGTGACGCTTGCGTTTTTTTCGAGGCGGCTGCAGCTGGTCCCAGGACCCCGAACCGCGCCGCTCTTTGTTTGCTGGTAAATACTCCTCTGAACTTCAACGTGGCTCGTGGCTCTCCGCGCGCGCTCGTGGCATTGGGTGCTCCATCCCGTTGGTTCTCTCTCGAACCCAAAGAGCTGTTCAGGTGTAGGGGAATCCCAGGTAGATGGGTAATATTTCTAAGGTTGGGCCCATCTCAGTGGAACTGGTTAGTCACCCCTCACTCCACCCACACCCTCAGTCGCTACAGGGATGCACGTTTTGGAGATAGAGATCTTCGATTAAATGTATTACTTAAAAACCCACAAGTACATTAATTTAAATAATTTAGGATTTTTTTGGAAGGGAAAGCAATTAACTAGCTACCCAATTCATTCAGCAATCAGTGCCTACCTTGAGCTTGGAACTCTGAGCAGGACGGTGGGCGCCCCAAGAATTTACAGAAATGTAAAACAACGCGGGAATTAAACTAAAACCGACTGGGTGTAATGCACTGTGCTCAAACAAAAGGGTGGGCCGAAAACGCTTACTCAGTATTTCCCCAATTATATTAATTGTGTTTGACACTTGGAATTCTGCGGAACTGCCTGAATGGACAAATGTGGTTAAAAGTGACAAAACAAACAGGCAACAAGAAATCCTGCAGAAAGACTCACCCTCTTAATAGCAGAGGGGCACAGAAGGGGGCTTCTGTTTCTCTACTCTATAATGGATATAATAATACCTACCTTCAGCAGGGCGCAGTGGCTCATGCCTGTAATCCCACTACTCTGGGAGTGCGAGGCGAGTGGATCATGAGATCGGGAGTTCCAGACCAGCCTGGCCATCGTGGTGAAACCCTTTCTCTACTAAAAGCACAAAAATTAGCCGGGTGTGGTGGTGCGCACCTGTAGTCCCAGCTACTGGGGAGGCTGAGGCAGGAGGTTGCAGTGAGCCTAGACTGGGCCACTGCACTCCAGCCTGGCACAGAAAGAGACTCTATCTCAAAAAAAAAAAAAAAAAGCCTAACCTTCAAGGTTTGTTGTAAGAAGTAGAGATCATGTGTTAAAAGTGTCTCCCTCAGTTCCTGAAATGTGATACCTAATAAATTGTAGTAATTAATAAATGACAGTATCCATTATTAAAACACTTTACTGTGAAACAGAAATAATTATACACTTTTTATAGTGTATATGTGTTTTATACCCTTACTTTCCTTTTTGCATAAATGCTGCCAAAGAAATGTTAATGAGTTAAATAGAAGTGCCCAAATAACAGTCAACTTTATAGAAGTAGAAAAACTACCATCTTAAGGCAAATATGCAAATTACCGTTGTAAAACTTTAAGTGGATTGAGTTCATTACTTATGATTGAGGTAGTAAATAACAGTCACTAAACTGACTTAAATCTATTGCTTCCCAACGAAACCACAAAGCCAGTTTATATACAAAAAGCTATATCCTGATGATTGCTTCTGACAAAGTGTAATAGTAAATAAAATATTGTGGCACCCTTTAGTTTAATTGCTCAGAGACACCGGGGCAGATTATTTAATTATTTTATTGGTCTATAGATTTGTGAGGAGTTCCTGAGCTCCTCTGGCACTATACTGTTATTTTCCTTAAAAAATCATGAATAACAACAAAACAGAATAAATTTACTCCTACAGATAGGAGGCATTCAGAAATCCACTAAGGTTGTCAATTTGCTCATAATGACATGAATTTTCTTTCGTTTTTTTTTTTTTTTTTTTTTTTTTTTTTTTTTTAAAGGCAGGGTTCCTCAGTTCTCCTTTTCTTAGCCACTGTTAATTAACCAACTAAGGCTTCACAGGGACAATTCCTTCCCATTTCAGGAACTTGAAGCACATCATGAACAGTCAGCCAAATCAGGAAGCTCAGTTACTCAGCTGAGAAGCATTCAGGTGGGGCAGGGATGAAGAGTAAATATTTTCTAACTCCACCATTGCTGCATCTGGGCTACTCTGTTTCACTTAACTATTGTTCATAGAAATATATTGTTCTATCACTTATTAGGCTACTCAAATTTTATAATAAACTTATAGATTATTTTACAGATGAGAAAAGTGTCACTGACAGAAATTTTTAGGATCACATCCTCAAAACACGATATCTTCATTTTCAGATTTACCTGAGATTTTCCATCCATAGCACTGCAAAAAACACATTGACTTCTTCCCTTGCTTGGGAAGCTAGTACCCCAGAAAGGAAAATCATCTATATCTGGGCTCTTCCTATTTAATCAGTGAAACAAATTTTCATGTGGCTGATCAATATAAAAAAATGAATTTCAGATTCTTGCTTTTTGGAACCCATTATCCACTGCTAAGACTGGAACATTTGTTTCCTAGCCAATCCATAGATTTTTTTTTTAAAAGTAATTCACTTTGTCTTTGGAAATGTTCATAAGGAAATAGACACCATTAGAAAAAAATGTTTCAGTTATTTGGATACGTGTAGGGGCCAAAATCCTTGGCCAGCAGGAGCTTCCTCTACCCTTCTGTCAGTATTTCAGGTGGAGAGAAAAACATTATTTTTCGGCATCAGATATAGGAATGATGCCATTTTCAGTATCTGCAGTAGGAAAGATAACACGAAAATGCAGTTAGTTGCCTTTAGGCTTGCTGACACCTGCGCTATTCTGTGGGCTCCCATCCAGAAATAGAGGCTGGGCTCAGAGGCGGAGTCCTGGGACCACCGCCTGATCTCCGTGGGCAATGAGCTCTAACAGACAGAACAGTAGAAAAACATGTCAGGGTGTGAGAGAAATTATCCTTTCCTAACTTCTCCTTGCAGCCCACTATCCAATATAAAAAGACAGAACTGCAAGTTGGAACCTCTGGGTTTTAGTTCTGACTTTGTCCCTTTAATGCTATTATTTGAGCTTCCTGAATCCAAAGAACCTCATCAGCAATAGACACAAAGGTCATCAGATAGCTGTACACAAGAATCTGAGCTCATATCCACGCTTAGACATTCACCAAACTACAGCACTTCACAGTTTATATAAAGACTTTTCTATCCATTATCTCACTGGGTTTCTCCAAACTCTGAATGATGAAATACTGGGGTGAGGGGATTAAGGATACAGGTTTATACACCAGATTGAGGTAGCCCTGCCACTTCTTAATTCTATGAAAATAATAATTACACCTAATAATTAATATTTCAAGGCCTGTATTCTAAATCCTTTGTAAGCATTAACTCATTTAATCCTTAGAACAAGATTTTATTTTAATTTTTCTTTACATTTAACTTTTTATTTTGAAATACTTTCTGACTTATAGAAGAACTAGATAAATAATACCAGTTGTCTACACTTCCTAAATATCACAACTTAACTGTGTTTGCTTTATTATTCCTAGACTATTTATGTTTTCTCTTGAACTGTCAAAAAGCAAGTTACATACAACATACTCCTTTAGCCCTAAATATTTTATTTTGTTCTTACTAAGAACAGGAACATTGTCTTAGATAACCAGAGTGCAGTTATCATAATTAATTAGGGAAATAGATAATAATACTGTTATCTAATCTCAGAGTTTATTCAAATCTCACCAATTTTTCCCACTAATGTTCTTTAAGCAAAAAATAAATAAAAACAAACCAAAACCCCCACATTCCATTCAGGATCTAATCCAGAATCATGTGTTCTATTTAGCTGTTATATCTCTTCAGTCTTTTTAATCTGAAACAGTTCCTTTGTGTACTGGTTACATGATATTAACATTTTGGCAGAATCTAAACTGTTTTGTTTTGTTAAATGTTCCTCAATTTGGGCCCCTCAGTTGTTTCCCCGATGACTAGAGTTAGATAAAAAATTAGGTTATGCTTTTTATCTTTTACCTTTTTCTTTTTGACCAGGAAGGACACAGAATGTCATGTTTCCCCAGTACATCGTTTGCAAAGCCCATTATGTTTATTTGTTCCAATCCTGGGTGACGTTAACTGGTTACTTGGTTAAGGTGGTACCTACCAGTTTTCCCCACTATGAAGTTACTAGTCATTTCTTTCAAATTTAAAGATAATGTATGTGGACATACTTGAAGTCTGTCTCAAAGATGGATGGAAAGTGAGAAATAGTCTTAGTGAACCATTTATGGTTCCACCTCCAAAACTGGTGGTTTTCTACTTGTGGTTGATGTTTTGCCATAAAGAAGAGTGCTTTCTGCTTCCCTTCTTATTGATTTCATAACACGCTTTTGGTGCAAGCGTTTTTTACTTTGTTTTGTTTTGAGACAAGAGTCTTGCTCTGTCACCCAGGCTGGAGTGCAGTGGCACCATCTAGGCTCACGGCAACCTCCCACCTCCTGGGTTCAAGCGATTCTCCTGCCTCAGCCTCCCAAGTAGCTGGGATTATAGGCATGCATACACCTATGCCCAGCTAATTTTGTATTTTTAGTAGAGACGGGGTTTCACCATGTTGACCAGGCTGGTCTCGAAATACTGACCTCGAATAATACACCTGCCTTGACCTCTCAAAGTGCTGGGATTACAGGCATGAGCCACCATGCCCCACGATGTGCAAGCGCTTTCTGTCACCCTCCTTTAAAGAGGAGTTCCATTCTAGGGTTTGTGGATTTAGAAGTTAATAACGGAGCAGGTGCCTGCTCCTATTGTCTTGTGTATTTTCTAGGTAAGAGAGTAGCCAAACATACCTACCTAACCAATCACTTGGGAGGCCCTATTTCTAGTTAGCCACTTCCAGCTCCTCCACACCAACAGCCTCCAATCAGGGCATGCCTGGAGTCTTCCCTCTCCTCTTTCTGCTAAGAAGCTTTCCCACTCCTCTGCCCGCCTTTGAGTCTCAGCCAACACAAGTGATGGTGGCCAACTCCCTTGCTATGGCAAGCTCGGAACAAACGCCCTTCGTTTGTTCTTATTTCAGTGTTTTTTGTTTATTTTCACACAGAGAGAAGGGAGACAAATCAGAAAGTTACCAGAAGGACACCTAACTCCACTCTAAGACCTTGAGAGGCTTTGAAGATGGACCGAAGAGCAGTCAAGAATTTTCCATTTTAAAAATAGTGCTAAGAGAACAAACAGCCCATATGTGATGTTTCTTTGATTACCTTTTCAAAGACCTCTCCCTAACAAACTGGCAATATAATTAATTAAAACCCACCTCGACTGCAGGGTAATTTTCCCTTGATTAGCCCTGCAATTTGTTATACATCTCTCACAAAACCCTAATCACTCTAAGGTGAAACAGCCTGTTCTGACGCACAATTACAGCAGAGTTGAAAACACCATTCCATTTCAGAAGTCTAAATCCTACAGCAATTTAAATTTTTTTCAGTCAATGATAGAAATGGTACAAAATAGCTTTAGTTATAGAAACTAATGGATAATAATGATGATAATTTAAGAGACCTCGGAAGCATGAATACAAAGTAGAAACTTTGGGCAGAAATTTTTTTTTTCAAAAACTTTACACAGTTTTTTAAAAAGTAGTACTAGATTGCCTCATATTTCTCTTGCTCAGCTCAAGTTATTCCCCTCAACATATTTCTAGGTCTCCAACACAGCTTAAAATCAGCACTAGCTTCCCAAGAGTATTTTTACATGATTAGGATTGATCATAAGTTATATATCAAACAGCACAATTTAGATATCCATAGATTTCTTAATTCAAAAAATAAACAAAAGTGAAAAAATATGAGAGTAAACTGCATTACATTCCATGCAAGAAATAATTTTTAAATTTTTGAGTGACTTGCCTAGGGGAACTAATTATCTTGTGACATGTACAAATATTAGAGGGACAGGATCAATCTCTTCTACCCTTTAAGTTCAGCTTAACTTATGGTGGCAATATTGATGAGACATAGTGAATAATTGGTTCTGAAAAGGTTAGCACTCTTTAAAATGTGCCTTTTTTTTTTTCTAGTTTACATGCTTATGTAGTTTGAATGTTGTCCTCTCTGAATCTCTTGTTGAAATGTAATCCTCAGTGGTAGAGGTGGGACCCAGTGGGAGGTTTTTGGGTCACGGGGCAGATCCCTCTTGCTGGGTGCTATCTTCTGACAGTGAGTGAGTTCTCAAGAGATCTGGTTGTTTAGAAGTATGCGGCACGTTTCCCCACTCTCTTGGTCCTGCTGTGGCCGTGTGAAGCACCCACCCCCACTTAACCTTCTGTCGTGAGTAAAAACTCCCTCAAGCTTCTCCAGAAGCTGAGCAGATGCTGACACCGGGCTTCTATAGCCTGCAGAACCGTGAGCCAGCAAACCTCTTTTGTTTACATATTGCTCAGCCTCAGGCATTTATTTACAGCCATGCAAGGATGGTCTGACACACATGGGTGGTTGAGAATGCTTGGGATGCGCCTGTCTATGAGTCATTGAGAGATGATAAGAGGGAAAACACATACATTCATGATTTTACTATTGTTGAGAATGGTAATGTTCATGGAAGAATGTTCTAGATGGCACAGTCCAAAAATGTCAGCGTGGACTGGCCACATGCAGGCAGGTTCTTGGGGCCGCAGGCCTCTATGTGTGGCCAGGGGATCTGGGGGGTGCTCAAGGTCCTTTCAAAAGGGCTGGTGGAGTCAGATGTACTATTTTTGTAACAATACTAAGCGTTGTTTGCCTTTTTCACTCTCTGTCTCTCGTGAGGCACAGTGGAGTTTTTCGAGGCTGTGGCATGTGATACTGTAGCAGAATGACTGCACATGCAGCCATGATCTACCTGTTTTTTTACACAGGCAAATTAAAACAGTTTTCAAAAGTGAGAAATGATGTGATTTATCTCACAAGATTTGAAAAATATAGTGACTTTTCCACCAAAATATGTGCTTTCAATTAGCATGTGCAGCACTCCTCCCTTAAACTTGGTTTTGCATTTGGAGGTTTCAGTTACTTGCAGAAACAGTCTACTGTCTGAAAATAGTCAATGGAAAATTCCAGAAATAAACAATTTTTGAGTGTTAAATTGTGGATCATTCTAAGCAGTGTAATGAAACCTTTGCTGTATCACTCTGTCTTGCCCAGGATGTGAATCCTCCCTTTGTCCAATGGGTCCGCGCTTGTCTCTTCCATCCACCCCCGGGTCACTCAGCTGTCTCAGCAATCAGATCCACTGTCTCAGTATTGCAGTATTTGTATGCAAGAAACCATTATTCTACTTCGTAATGGCCCCAAAGGACAAGAGTGGTGATGTTGGCAATTTGAGTATGCCAAAGAGAAAGCTATACATTTCTTCCTTTAAGCAAAAACGAAAGTTTGTGATTTACTAAGACAAACTAAGATGCTGAGGTTGCTAAGATCTACAGTAAGAATGAATCTTCTATCCATGAAATTTCAATGAAGAAAAAACATTGTACTAGCTTTACTGTCACACCTCAAACTGCAGAAGTTATGGCCACAGTGAGTGCTAAGTGCTTAGTTTAGGTGAAAAGTCATTAAATTTGTGGGCGGAAGACACGAAGGGAAACATGTTGGGACTAACTGCTGTTGGGCTCTGTACTCTCCTTGATTTCAGGTATTAGCAGAGGGCCTTGAAACAGATCACCCACCAAGAGGGCTAGGCTACTGTAATAGCTTGTTTTTGTTATTTTTTAAATTTCCCCGTTTTAATTTCAAATACAATAAATATCAATAGATAAAGCTGATAAATCCCCCATAAATGAAAGTTCTTTGGGGATCAGACGTGGGTGGCTCACGCCTGTAATTCCAGCACTTTGGGAGGCCAAGGCGGGTGGATGGATCTCTTGAGGCCAAGAGTTTGAGACCAGTCTGGTAGACATGGCAAAACCCTGTGGCTACCAAAACTACAAAAATTAGCCAGGCATGGTGGCTCTCACCTGTAATCCCAGCTACTCTGGAGGCTGAGGCAGGAGAATCGCTTGAACTTGGGTGGCAGAGGTTGCAGTGAGCCAAAATTGTGCCACTGCACTCCAACCTGGGTGACAGAGTGAGACTCCATCACAAACAAATAAAAATATTAAAAAAATAAAAATAAAAACATGGAAGTTCTTTGGGATCCTCAGTGGTTTTTAAGAGGGGGGAGGAGTTCTGAGATGAAAAAATTTAAGAACCAACGTACTGCAGAGTTGGAGCACATTTTTCCAGGAAAATGTTCTAAAATGTGGCGAGGATGCTCAGCTCCTCCATAATAGCCTGAGCTCCATAGTCTCCTTTCTGCTTGAAAAGGCCCTCAATAATTGCCTTCCACAGCCTGTGAGGGCATCATGCAGTTGCTGTCTCACAGGTCCCTCTTCGGGCGGCACTCATTCCCACACTGCTTTCTCAGGGCCTTCCTGCCCAGCCCCTGCCTGCGTCTCCCTGCCTGGTGTCTGCCCTCTGCCTCCTCGATCTCATTTCTTCTCATCCTTCTGGTCTTAGTGAATGGGGAGGTAGGGTGTGCAATGGGGGTGTGGCTCGCTTCTTCAGTGCCCTGCTGCTCAAACCTCTAAGGGAGTATACAGACCAGTAGGCTGTGGGGCTCCAACCCCATCACTCCACGGATGTACTGGCCTAGGGATGAATGTTTACAGCTGAAACCCCAGTAGGTGTGTGTTACAGAATGCTCTTTTAGTTCTGCCATCCATAGGCGGCTTCTGTCAGTCAGCTCAATTAGACCCCTGCCTTATTGTAAGGACAGAGGGCTTTCTGCATCCTGGGGTTGGTGCCTTGATGTATCAGAAGCATCGGATCACATGTGGGCTTGGAGAAGCAGTGCAAGTAGCTCTCAGAAGATGGAGAAGCCAGAGGGCAATGGTTTTTCCTGGAGTCTGGCTGCTTGTTGGTCTGGGCTCTCCTCTGACACTCATCACCGAACTCCACAAGGTTCTGCCCGTGGATGGCCTGTTGCCTGCCGGTGCCTGGTGCGTTCCTCTCCAGCTGGCCAGTCTGTTCCTCAGCTGACGTGCTCCTCTCAACATCCAGCCACCTGTGGGTCTGCCTGCTAGAGTCTCAGGATTATTATAGGCACAGGATGGGGGCGTGGCAGGCCAGGGTGGTCTGGGGAAATGCAACATTTGGGCAGGAAAACAAAATGCCTGTCCTCACCTAAGTGCGTGGCCACAGGCAGGGTAGGGGCAGGTCGGGGGGGGGCGGTTGGGGTGGAGGTGCTGTAGTCATAGCCAGGACCACCCTCCTTTCCGTATCATCAGCTTAAATCTCATTTTCTCAGAGAAAACTTACTGATACCCCTGACCATGTTAAGTTCTTTTAAAATATAATGTCATGGCATACAGTATTTTTTCTTGTTGTTGCATTTAACAAACCTGTAATTACATTGAGGAAATATTTATTGTCTTCTATATGCTAGGACCTATTTCAGATGCTGGAAAACAGCAGTGAAAATATGATTTTTAAAAATCTCAGGTTTTATAGGGTTGGCATTCTTTCGTGGAGTGAAGAGGAGACAGACGATAAGCATATTCATACATGAATTATATAGTTATATGAGGTGATAATAAGAGCCACAGAGAAAAATAAGATGGGAAGGAAGACAGAGAATGCTGGGAGTGGGAGTTCTGCTGTTTTTAAAGGGCTGTTCAAAGAAATCCTTGCTGAAAAGGTGAATGAGAACACCCAATTGGAGCAAGCCCCAGGATATCAGGAAAAGAAGAAATAGCAAGAAGCAATGATAATAGAGGTGAGCATTTATTAAATATTATAAGGCAGTAAATTCTTTGACTGCTTGAATCAATAATAGTGAGGGTGTCATCCGCTGTGTTCTGTGTTCTGTAAATATTTGTTAGGCGAATGTGGAATGATCAGTGCTAGCTCTGCCTCTTCATCTGACATTCATCAGGTAGTTTCCATGTAAGTACACTATCCTCTTGCTAGTAAAATCTGGCTGCCCTCGCTTTAGTTTCTTTCCCTCAACCTACCCTGCAAACGGAGGCTTCCCTCAGTGGGGGTGGGCTTGGCCTGCTCAGCATTCCTCAGCGGGACAGCAGGATACCAGTCCATGACAGTGATTATGTCTCTCTGTCTGGAGCACCTGCTGACCTCTTCAGAAGACCAGATCCAGGAGTGTGTCTGCCCGCTGGGCACCTAGGACTCCTCAGGTTTGGACTGTGGTCAAACTCATTACTCCTGCCCACACTCACCCCAACCTCATTCTCCCCTAGCAAGCCCTGTCTCTTCCTTTAATGGGCAGTGTTGGCAATCCAGAGGGAAAGTGAGTGATAGCTGTTACCCATGGATGCTCATCTTAGAAAAGTTGCCTGGGTACCGTTACCATTGGGCATAGGTTTGACTTAATAAGGCTTGGCTTGAAAACAAAATCTGAAAATAGCCTGGAATGTATAGGCTTGGGCCCCTGAAACTCTAAAATTAGCAGCATTCCATGTCTTCAGCGCAGAATATGGTTTGGCATTGACAGAAAATGAAACAGTGATGGACACCACCAGTGATGTTACAGATCAGCTGACACATGGACTAAACCGAGTTTTAGTTTATCCTCAGCTCACAGGAATGCAAAGAATCCGAAAGGGAGGGAGGGATATAGCTTAGTTAATAGCATCATCTTCTACCTAGCTAGCTGCCCAACCAAAGGAGCCCGGAGTCAGAGGATATGTTCACATTGCTTTATTTCTAGTAGCCAACTAAATCTTTGAATCCTGTATTCACATAATCTATTTAATATATTCTTTTATTTATTTATTATTTTTTTTTGAGATAGAGTCTCACTCTGTCGCCCAGGCTGGAGTGCAGCGGCGTGATCTCGGCTCATTGTAAACTTGGCGCCCCCGTTCAAGCGGTTCTTCTGCCTCAGCCTCTCGAGTAGCTGGTATTACAGGCCCCCACCACCATGCCTGACTAAGTTTTGTATTTTTAGTACAGATGGGGTTTTGCCATATTAGTTGGCTAGGCTGATCTGGAACTCCTGACCTCCAGTTATCCACTTGCCTTAGCCTCCCAAAGTGCTGGGATTATAGGCATGAGCCACCACACCAACCTGTTTTAATATATTCTTGAAAAGAATATTTTCCTAATGCTTTGCATCAGATTCTTTTTCAGCTTGCATCAAAATTATTGTATGGATCAGTCTCCCTACTTATAATTTATTCTCAGTTCAATCCAACCCTCATGATGCTTCTAAAACATAACAATAATACACACACACATGCGTTTATCTCTATACATAGATATATCTACATGTCATATAAGCATATCTATGTACAGATTTACCAATCCATTCTCTCCTCTTTAAAACTTTCCTTGAATCTCTAAAACTAAACACTTTCAAAGTGGTATCCATCTGCTAGTCCAAAATTCATTTTCCAGCCACATTTTTGCCATTTCTCATAAATTTTCTATATTGGAAAAATAGCCATATTGGTTATCTCTTAAGCAGAATACAATTAATTGATCTTTGACCACTTCAGGGTGCAGTGCTGAAAGCCCTAATTTCACTCTGTCTTTATACTTTATTTGATTAGACCCACAGTTCCCAAACAGTGTGCTGAGGTGCTCAGGGAGTCACAGCAAATTTACTAAGATTCTGCAGTATAGTTTACATTTCCAAGGGAAGCACAGAATATGCAATATTTCTGTGGGATAATGTAACTTACCAGTCTCATCATTAAAACATGCAATATTTGTATTGATGATGTTATATCTTCTTGAAATTGTGTTCCCAGCAATTGCTATTATTAAATGTATGTGAAAAGCAAAGTGGAACCAGAAATGAAGGTGGTGGTTCTCAATCTGATTCCACATTTTGGAACTTCTGCAGCAATCAGCAAGCAAAAGTTACTTAAGCAATTCGGGGTATTTAACATATTTAACACATAACGTATTCAACATATAACATATTCTTAAGCAATTTGGGGTATTTAAGAGTGAAGTTAAGGCATGTTTTTTCCCTTCAATTTATATATGTTGTTTGTCAAATAACTACAGTTAATTATCATTATTTGCCGTAGTTATGTTCCATGAAGTCACCTCAAATGCTGAATTAGTGAATACTGGACCATTGTTCCTAGGGGAAATACAGGAGTGGTTCTTGCGAGCTTCTGACAGCAGTTCCATCAACCAACCAACACATAACCTTTCTGTATGTGAGCTTCTGTTTAAAAACACCTTATTTTATATGTAGTGGATTTATTAATATAGAACTCTTGGCCAACAGCACAGTAATGTTAACTCCTGCCTGAATGGCGTTAGAAGCATATCTAACACGTGCATGTTCTCTGTAAGGCACATCACAGCCTTCCTGTGCTTAGGGACTAGAAAACACTTCAGTACTATGTTTTGAGTCATTTTAAACAGCAAATTCACTAACATAAAGCACAAAAAGTGAGAGAAATGAGGCACCAAACCACAGAAAGGGTACTCGCTTCAACAAGAAGACAGAACAACCCATTACCACCTCGGATGGGAACATTGTGGCTGAAGTGACTCAGAATGTTCACTGTCTTGTGCATGTTCCTCAATGACTTGAAAAAGCACTGTGAGGCTTGGTCTTGGGGTTACAAACACATTGTAGCAAGTAGGCAAACAATGAGGATCCTTTGTAAGCTGTCAAAACAGATGGTTTTTAAGTTGTGCAAACTTTACTAATGAGTAAGTGGAACTACACTGTTAGACATTTCTTTTGGCTTATATGCACCTAGAAGCATTTCTGAAATGCTAAAGGGCATGGTAAACTAAGTTTGAGAAATTTTCATTTAAACTTTTCTCCTCCCTGAGTTATTTCTACAATTTTCTTTCTCAACGCAATGGAGCTGTCCCTTCTTCACACTGGCCACTTCCTCTTTTGGCTCCCATGTCATAACGGCTACCTCTGTGATGAGATTGGGAACTCTCTGAAATCCAAGAAAGAATTTCCTTCTTCCATCGCCTTTATTTTTCCAGGACCATCAACCCCAACAAATTAAATTTTGCAAGCTTGTTTTCTGGTTCCTCATCGCTATCCACTTTGCATTGCCTCAGGCTTGCCCATTTTATTTCCAGGATTCCTGAATTTGGAGGAAGGAGGGAAGGGTTGCATCTCATTTACTTTCAAAAAGCTTTCATGTGCTTCAGTCCTTGCTGGGCACTGTCTGCCCTTCAAGCCGTCAGTGCCTGCTTTGGGTTCTGGGGTTGGCACCGCAGTTTGAGGGTGCTGCTTGCTGCTGCCTCAGTACACCAAAGGTGCACCAAGCAGCATCCTCACCTATGGACTTCATCCTTCTTCCAAAACTACACCATTTTTATGGAAATGTGGTAGTGCCTTGGCCTCTCTCCTCCCTTGAAACAGGAAATGTGTCTGTACTGTATAAAAAAGCGTTCATCCAAAGACATTACTAAGACAAAATGCAATTCACAGAATGGAAGACAGTTGAAACATTTACAAATGAAGAGGCACAGCAGCTCTATAGAAAATAAGCAGGATTGAACAGGTGCCTCACAAAAGAGGATGTGCAAATGACCCACAAACCTGAAATGATGTTTAACCTCTTTTGTAATCAGAAATATGAAAATTAAATATGTAATTATTTTCCATAACAGAATGACTAAAATTTAATAAAAGACTTACAATACCAATAATTAAAAATATTGTTGCAGTATTATTTCTATCATCCCAATGTGCAAGCATTTCAAAGTCCTTCGACCATAAAACATAAATACATTATGATATATCCATATGTGGGATATTATACAGTAATAAAATAAGTAAACTATAGCTACATGCAACAACATGGGTGAGTCTCACAAACATAATGCTGACCGAAATAGTTCAGACACAAAAGAATGCCTGTTCTCTGAGCATTGCTGGATCATTTTACATTTCCACCAACAACGTATTAGTGATCCATTTTCTCTGTATCCTTGCCAGCATTTGGTATTGTCCCCATTTTTAATTTTAGTTGCTCTGCTACATGTGTCCAGATATATCATCATGGTCTTAATTTGCATTTTTCTAATGGTTACTTATGTCGAACATCTGTTCATGTGCTCATTTGCCATTCATATAGCTCTTCATGTTGTTAGCCAGTTTTTAATTGAACTATGCTTTTAATGTTAATTTCTCAGAGTTCTTTATACAGCATAGATTAGTCTTTTGTTATATATGTAGTTTGCAAATATTACTTTGTCTTTTCATTTTAACAGGGTCTTTTGCAGAGCCAAAGTTTCAAATATTGTTGTAGTCCACTGTGTCAATATTTTTCTTTTATGAATTATGTTTTTAGCGTTAAGTCTTAGAACTCTTCACCAAGAACTAGGTCCCAAAGCTTTTCTTTTTTTTTTTTTCCCATTTATTTATTTTATTGCATTTTAG
>NW_016107446.1:2294054-2314703 GCF_001604975.1 Cebus imitator
GTGTATTTTGTACGGAGAACCGCGGCTCCGGGGCGCCGACAATGCAGCCGCGCGGGGCAAAGCAGCGGCGCTGGCCGGCACAGCCACGCTGGCGACCGTGGAGCACCTCTGCCCGGGAATTTCCTAGTCTGTGGGCAATAAAAACGCGGCGTCCACTCACCCTCTGCGCTTTCACTGGGAGCTGCAACCCTGAGCTGCTCCTAAACGGCCATCTTGGATCCCAAAGCTTTTCTCTGTTGGCTTCTAAAAAGCTTCACAGTTTTATGTTTACCATTTAAATCTACATTGAAGTAGGTTTGAGGCATAGGTGTATGTTCATGTTTTGCCACTAGATGTCCAATCACTCTAGCACCGATTGTTAGAAAGACTAGCCTTCCTCCATATAAATGCTTTAATATCTTTGTTATTAGTTGGTCATAATTGTGTGGAGCTATTTTTAGGTCTTTAATCTGAACCATTGATCTAAGTGTCGTTACCACCCCAATTGCACACAGTTTTGATTACTGTAGCTATCTAAGTTTTAAAATTGTGTTAAGTAATCCCTCCCATTTTATTTTCAGAATTGTTTTAGTTATTTTATCTAGCTTCTTTGCCTTTCCACATAAGTTTTAAAATAACAGTATCTATATCTACAGAAATTATTCCTGGGATTTTTGATAGGAATTTTGTTAAATCTGCTTGTTGATTTGGAGGAAACTGACTTCTTGACTCTGTTGAGTCTAATCTATAAATCTGGTGTGCTTCTCCATTTGTTATCCACTTTGATTTCTTTCATCAGTATTTTGTAGTTTTCAGCAACAACTCCTGTGCAGGTTTTAGATTTATTTCTGAGAATTTCATTTTTAAAACATTAGTTTCCACATGTTCATTGCTAGTATATAAATATGCCTATATGTCAATCTTGTATCCTACAAACTTACTGGATTCACTTATTAGTTCTATGAGATTTAGTAGATTTTGGGGGGAATTTTCTACATAGGCTATCATAAAATTTGTAAATATTGGCAGTATTATTTCTTCTTTATCTGTATATCTTTTATTTCCTTTTTCTGTCTTGTTGCTCTATCTAGAACTTCTAGTAGTATGTTGGATAGCAGTGTTAATAGTGAAAATCCTTGCCTTTTTCTCGTGTTAAGGGCATATAATTTAATCTTTCACCAATATGTATGATATTAGCTGTAGGTTTTTAGAAATGCTCTTTATGAAGTTGAGGAATTTATTCTTTATTTATTGCTTTCTGACAGTATTTGTCATTAATGAGTGTTAAATTTGTCAGTGTGTCAATTCTTTGTCAGTTGATATGATCACGCAATTTTGCTTCTTTAACCTGTTAATATAATGGATTACATTGATTGCTTTTTGCATATTAAATCAGTCTTACATCTCTACAATAAACCCTAAGTGGTCATGACATAAAGACCTGCATTGTCTTTATAATATTGACAGTTCTATTTGATAATATTATGTTAAGAATCATCGCATCTATATTAGTAAGGGATATTGGACTATGTTTTTTGTTTTGTTTTGTACTTAGATCTTTGATCTGAACCAAAAGAGAAGTAATTTCTTCTCTTTTATTTTTTTCAAAGGTCTTGTGTAGTATGGTGTTCATTCTTTTTAAAACATCTGTTAGAATTCTCCATTCCCCTTTGAGCCTGGAGATTTTAACCGAATTAAAATTACAAATTCAATTCCTTTACAGTTGTAGGGTTATTCACATCAACTATTTCATACTGGGTGGGTTGTGGTAGTTTGTATTTTTTGAGAAATTGGTTCATTTCATCTCAATTTTCAAAATTATATGTGTAGACATCTCCATAGTACTGTATTTTTTAGTTCTAAACTTTTTTCTGGCTCTTCCTTATATCTTCAAATCTTTTCTGAGACTTTTCATATTAAAAATTTGTCTTAAGTCTTTTTATAATTGGCCACTGAAGCATTTTTATAAGGGCTTCTTTGAATCCTTGTCAGATATTTCTCACATTGATGCCATCTTGGTGTTGGTGTCTATTATCTTTTCTTATTTAGTTTGAGATCTCCCTAGTGTCTTGTATGACAAGAGTATTTTTTTATTGAAACCTGATGTTTTGACTATTATAAGATTCAGGATCTTATTTAAATTCTGTGTTTCAGAAGGGCTCACCTGACACTATTCTGTTGGGGAAAAGGGGATGTCAATTGGTTACTTTCAAGGTGGTGGAAATGGCTCCGGTTCTTCACGTGGCTCTGTTGATAGCTGGGGGATCAGGGTTAGACTCCCTGGGGTTGCTGGGTAGGGAGAAAGTTTAGGTCCTCACCTAGGCCCCCACCCATACCACCTTGGTACCCTGGCATATTATCCTTTCTAGGTATATTAAAAATGATAGATCTGAAAGTATTACTCTGTCAACAATGAAATTGTAAGGCAAGAAGGAAAATGTGAATTTAGACCAGAAGACTATTCTGGTTGACCCTTTCTTGAAAGAATGAGAGCGCACTTCAACAGAGAAGCCTTTGGAAATGCAAAGCCAGAAGTCATTTAGGCAGAAGAGAGGTTCTCCCTATTGACAACTTTCCTAACCCTCTTCGTTTGGTTTCCCCAGAAGTAGACCTTGAGACAAGCATATGCTTCTTTGGAGGTGATCCCAGGAAACACTAATAGGAAAAGAAAGACAGGCAAGGAAGACAGCCAAAAAGGAGTGCACTGTGATGCAAATGACCAACCTGGGCATTGGAACTCTATCTTGCTGGGGTGCTGTGTGTACCAGCATGGTACACACAGTTCAGAATATGGAGGAGCTGGTGTATGGACACATTGTTTTCTGTCAGTCTTTGTTCAAGGGCTTCTTGGGGATAAAGGGAGTGTTACTAAGTCTTGGTGCTGACTGACAGGACTCCAGCTGCCAGAGAATGTTCCCTGGCACAGAGACAAAATAATGGCATTTGGGCCAGAGATGGTGGCTCACACCTGTAATCCAGCACTTTGGGAGGCTGAGGTGGATGGATCACAAGGTTAAGAGTTCAAGACCAGCCTGGCCAAGATGGTGAAACCCCGTCTCTATTAAAATACACATAAATTAGCCAGGCATGGTGGCAGATGCCTGTAATCCCAGCTACTCAGAAGACTGAAGCAGAGAATTGCTTGAAGTTTGCAGTGAGCTGAGATTGCACCACTGTACTCCAGCCTGGGCAACAGAGAGAGACTATGAAGAAAAGAAAAGAAAAACAAAGAAAGAAAGAAAAAGAAAGAAATAAAAGAAAGAAAGAAAGAAAGAAAGAAGAAGGAAAGAAAGAAAGAAAGAAAGAAAGAAAGAAAGAAAGAAAGAAAGAAAGAAAGAAAGAGAAAGAAGGAAGGAAGGAAGAGGAGAGAGAAAGGGAGGGAGGGAGGAAAAGGAGGAGGAAGGAAGGAAGGAAGAAAAGAAAGAAGGAAGGAAGTAGAGAGAGAAAGGGAGGGAGGGAGGAAGAGGAGGAGGAAGGAAGGGGAGAGAGAAAGGGAAGGAGAGAGGTAGAGGAGGAGGAAGGAAGGAAGGAAGGAAGGAAGGAAGGAAGGCAGGCAGGCATTTGGAAGCCAGCCTGGTGCACTACAGCGGCAAAGCCTGATGAAGGGTGGGCACAGTACCACAGCATGAGCAACGTTACCTATAGGATATCTGTAACACTTCACTGCCACATTTTCGTAGTCAGCATAAAATATCTGAATTGAAAAAAAAATGCCTCTTTAATTTGCATCCTTCCTCTGTGATTTTTGTTTCTCTGTAGCGTGGGAGCACTGTTTAGGGGGAATGCTTCAGCATCTCCACTGCCCTTTGTGAGAACTTGGCCTGTCTCAGTCTTCTTCAAGAGCATTCCCCATGCTCCCAAGAACCCCACACTTCACCTCTTTATATGGCATTGGACAAATCCATGCTGTAATGATAGCAATGGAGTGCGTTATCACTGCAGGCAGAGTTGCATTCTGAGAGGAGAATGAGGATTTAATGGCAGTTCAGGCATCTGAGCCTTTGAGAGTGGCTGCCTGTTGTGGGGTGGGAGGGAGATGCCAGCTTCAATTTTTTCTGGCTTTGGTAACAGACATAAGCAACTGCAAATGGGTCACCACTTACAGCTGTTTTGGAAGCAGCTGTCCTGGGAGCAGTGCACCCCTGGCTTCGACTTAAGGACAAGCAGTGCCTCTCTGAAGATTTGATCAGGTAGGTGAGCAATACGGATGATTAAATTAATACTTAGGACCTGGTGTTCTAAAGTGAATACCTGGGAGGCAGAGCTCTATTCTTCCTGAGCCACAGAAGGCTGTGGGGAAAATCATTTAACACTTCAGTTCTTTATCTATCAAGAGACCGGAAAAAATGTTGAACCACCACACTGGGGCATTGTAAGAATCAATTAGAATATAATTCTTTAATTTTTTCCAGAATCGCGTAGGATGATTTCTTGCTGGGGACCCTATGATGCTTTGTGAAAGGGAAGTGCCATTTCTGCTCCTTGGTTGCTGCAAGCCTCAGAAACATGTAAACATACAAAGAAACCAATTTAAATGTATGGAAGACACTGTGTCCCCTATTTCATAAAGGATAAGAGCAATTTTACCCTTTCTGTATGTTTTATCTTAGTCTGAAATGGAAGATTATGGAACCGAACAATGAAAATCCTTTTAAATGACATAAGTGTATCTGTCAAAATACTCACGTGGTTAGAAACATCTTACCCCATATAAGAAGTCTGAAATTTATTTAAAGATAAGGATTCTCTTTTAAATTCTCTTTATCTGATACCTCTAGTGGCAGTAAAAAGTGACATGGCTTTTGACTTAAGAAATAGGGTTCAAAGACAATCTGTGAAACCAAGCCAAGACTTTCCCCAAATCTGGCTTAGCTTGAAAGAAAATATTTTTGGATAAACACCAAACATTTTATTGAATTTTCTTTTAATGTTAGACCAAGAATTAACACAAACAGGAAGCAGGTTTTAGGTATATACCTCCTAAAGCCAAAGTTTTGAATGATTCAGCAAACCATGCTTTTTAAATATAGTATTTGTATTAGTTTTCCAGGGCTGCTGTCAAGAATTGCCATAAAATTAGTGGCTTAAAATAATAGAAATTTACTTCCTTCCAATTCTGATGACCAGAGCCCCAAATCAAGCTTTTGTTAAGATCACCCCCCCGAAGACCCTGTCGGAGAGAATCCCTCCTCGCCCCTTTCAGTTTCTGCTGGCTCCAGATATTCCTAGGTTTAGGCTGTATCACTCCAATGTCTGCCTTCATCTTCATGAAGCATTCTCCTATGTCTCTAGGCCTCTCTCTCTCTCCTCTGTGCATCTCTTTTAAAGACACTGGTCATTGGATTTATGGCCCACCTGGATAATCTAGGGTGATTTCATCTTGCAATCCTCAATTCCATCTGCAAATACCCTTTGCCCAAACAATGTCACATTTATAGGTTCCAAAGGTTAGGACTCAAACATACCTTTTTAGGGACCATCATTCAATCCACTTCAGCATTTTTTTTTAAAGATGTGCTTCACAGAATTAAAGCTGTAATAACATTAAGGCTATATTGGAAAAGCAAACATCTTTTCATTCTCTATTTATATTTTCCTTTTCCAGCATTTCTGCTCTCTGAAAATCAACATTACTAATCCACTTAAAGGTCTGCAAATTTCTCTAAAGGTTTCCAAATGCCTGCTGTTCTCTGCTAGTGCAAGAAGATTCCTCCGCATGGGAGGGGACAGGGCTTCAAGAGTTGAAGTCACCTTCTCATTCAGTTATCTCCACAGCTGCAGAGATCAGAGGCCTCTGTTCGTCTCCCACCTCTGGCTAGCTACAGACAGACCCATCAGGAGGGAGGATCTTGATTGGCAAGACCAGGTTTGTGTGACCATCCATCTCAGCCTGTGCAGGGGAGTGTGAAGTGGCAAAAGCAAGAGCTAACACGGTGTCTTAAAACGGGTCTCTGTTAGGAGTTCTAGAGGCAAGGATTGAGTCAGAGGCTGAAGAAAGAGTGAAGACAAAGAATATTTTGCTGGCTGACCAAAAAAACAAACTTCCAAAATGGATCTATTTCTCTTTTCCACTGTTGAGGCCTCTGTTTTCTTGGCATGTCTAGACAGCCTGATGCACATTCATTTTTGTGTGGGTGACAGTAGCCACCCCAGGCCACCCCAGACTGCCCTGTTCAAATGTAATAACTGTAATGCCACACAACCCTTTCATGAGTGAGTTGCCCAGAGCTCTTGTCTACACCAGAGCAGCTAAAATTATGTCTTTATCGGCTTGACTGTAAACGTCAGAGTTCGCATGCTGCATTCTGGTTGTAGGCCTCTGTGTCTTGAGACTTTTCCAACGGAGGGCCAACACCTGGTGAAATTTCAGGATTCATGCTTCTCATTCCCATTCAGGTTGGAAACTGGTTGTTTTCCACAAATATCCTGGTACCCCCTACTCTTCCCTCCTCTCTCACTGAGTGGTCTCTGCGTGCCGGAGCTCCCCTTCACCGTCTGCCACGAGTGGAGGCAGCCTGAAGCACTCACCCGAAGCAGATGCTGGCGCCATGCTTCCT
The DNA here is from genome assembly GCF_001604975.1 of Cebus imitator. Lineage (NCBI taxonomy): Eukaryota > Metazoa > Chordata > Mammalia > Primates > Cebidae > Cebus > Cebus imitator. The sequence continues at coordinate 2,300,591 of NW_016107446.1, forward strand.
GTACAGTTCGTAGAACCATGAATCAAATAAACCTCTTTTCCTTATAAATTACCCAGCCTCAGTTAATCCTTTATAGCAACACAGATACACTAAGATGGAAGTCTTTCTGATTCCACCAAATATGGCTAAGAGTTTGGGGCCACACTTTACAGACATGGCTGCTACAAGTCAACTCCTGATCTGAGGAAAATGATGGGCAGGTAGTTTTTCATGAGGTGGGCAAGATACTTCAAAAAATGTCTGCCGGGCACCGGTGGCTCACGCCTTTAATCCCAGCACTTTGGGAGGCTGAGGCCGGTGGATCACGAGGTCAGGAGATCGAGACCATTCTAGCCAATATGGTAAAACCCTGTCTCTACTAAAAATACAAAAATTAGCTGGACGTGGTGGCATGTGCCTGTAGTCCCAGCAACTTAGGAGGCTGAGGCAGAAGAATCACTTGAACCCAGGAGGCGAAGGCTGCAGTGAGCTGAGATCATGCCGCTGCACTCCAGACTGGGTGACGGAACAAGATTCCACTTCAAAAATAAATAAGTAAAAAAATCTCTTTTATCCCATCACTCTGTTAACTATGCTTATAGATGTTCTTCTTTTGAAAGTATTATTTTAATACCTAGGGGAAAAATGGGATTGAAATATTTTTAAAAGTAGATGGTTAAAAAAAAGAACCAAAGAAGTAGATTATGATACCCTTTTCCTCCAAGATATTTGTGGAATGAATATGTTATGATTATTAATATCACATTTTATTGTAATTATGCATTTGCATCCCTTGTTCCTTCAGTTGCATGGTAAGCTTTGTGAGGGCATAATTTTGGCTTAATAATCTCTATGTCTTCAGTTTTTGGCACAGAGCAAACCGAACTGGGCTTATATGTGCTATTCCAGATCAGTGATGCTCAAGCAGACCTTTTGTAGAGATGGAAATATCCTATTCTTGTGCTGAATGATATGGTAGACACTAATCATAGCCGCCTCCTGAGCATGTGAAAAGTGCCTAGTGTGACTAGGCAATCCAATGCTTAGTTTTATTTATATTTAATTTATATACATATAAATTTAAATAGCCACATATAAATCAAGGAGGATGGAAAATATTAATACACAATAAAAAAATAATTTATGTTTAAGGTTTGTGGCAGAGATGATGGGTTCCTAATCTAAAACCACTCACTCACTGTGCATGTCTCTTTTGCTTCTTCCTTGCTAACCCCAATTTTGTTTTGGTATCAGGAGGCCTGTGGTTCTCGAAAGGCCGGGCTGTCCTCCAGCTTTGAGTGTAAATCTTAATTGATCTAATCCAAAGGTTCTTAACCTTGGCAGCATAATAGAAATAACTTGGGGACTTTTAAACCTCCAGATGATCAGACTGCAACCCAGACCAAGAAAATCAGGATCTCTGGGGATGGGATCCAGGCATCAGTATTTTATAAAGTGCACCAGGAGCAATGGTTAATATTATGTGTAAACTTGAAGGGTAATTTTGGATGATGTTAACATTTAAATCAGTGAATTCTGAGTAAGCAGACTGACATCCATAATATGAATGGACCTCATCCAATAATTGGAAAACCTGAATAGAAGAAAAAGACTGACCTCCCTGAGTAAGAGGGAATTCTCCAGCAGACTGTGTCCAGAATTAATCTGTAGTATTGGCTTTTCGGGGCATCCAGCCTCCTGGCCCACATTGCAGATTTTGGATTCACGAGCCTGCCTAATAACATGAGCCAATTCCTTGTAATAAACTTCTTTATATGTATGTGTATATATATTTGTGTGTTTATGTGTATATGTGTGTTTATATCTATCTATCTATAGATACATGAATACGTGTGTGTGTAGTTATACATATATATATACATAGAGAGAGATAGAGAAAGAAAGAAAGAGAGAGAGGGAGGGCGAGACTATAGGTATATATATCACTTGTAGGTCCTATTTCTCTGGAGATCCTTGGCTCACAGAGATTTTGGAATCAGAAATGGTTATAGAGAAATATAATTTTAAGTATCAGTGTTCTGGGTTTTCTGGAATTGGCTCTGCATTCTGATTAGATTTAAAGATTCTGATGACTGTTTTCAGTAGTAAGGAGAACTCTGAGTGTTCACGAAATGATCTGGAAAAGTAATGCACAATATATCCACATGGGCATATCTTTATCAACCACTTATAAGAAGCAAGAAGCTGGGTAACTGCACATGTAATGTTTTGAAATATTTCTGGAAAACCAATGAACATAATAAGATTGGCTAATTGCTCCTAATGTTACTGGACAAAGTGGTGAAAGAAAAGGTTGAGCTCAGGGATTTGAATTCCTGGCTCCAGTCCCATATAAATGATTTAAAGGCTCTAATGGGTGCCTTGAAGGAAATTCTTATCTCCTGTAGCTGCAGAGCTGAGATTGCTGAAAATCAAATGCAGAATCTCATCTTATCACTGGTTGAATTGAATCCCCTGCCTCACGGTGTTCCACTGTTAGACTGAGACCACTGACTGAGAAAGAATGGGAATGGGACCCTATAATCTGAGTTGGGGACATCCCCTATTTGAGGGATAGAATGCTGCATTGCCAGAGTAAAGTAGAATGGCCCTCTCCTCAGACAGTTGCTATGCAAGGCAACACTGTTTCTCCTCAGTATCCACCACACCATTTCTCATTGTTCCTAGAACATTACTTCAAATCTCAGAAGACTCCCAATGGTACTAAGTATGACCCATGACAAAGTATGCTTTGATCCATGACAAGGTGTCCTTTGTATCTTTGGCCCAAAGGTACAAAGTATGACCCATGAGAAGGTGTGCTACACTCCAAAAGAACTACTTGAATTTTCTAATCCGTGGAATCTGCATGGGAATGGACACTAAGAGTGTGGGATAATGGTGGAAGGAAAATAAAGTTGAATCAAGTCAAATTTATTGATATGGTCTCACTAAATAGAGATTTCGCATTAAATATTGTAGCTTGTGGAGTCATAAAGGGTTCTAACTGGTTGGCTGGCTGAAATACAGACCAAAAGATGTCCCATGGTGAGCAAATTGAAAGTAACTAGCGCATCTTAATTGAACATGGAAGAAGGATTCAAAGGTTTAGAGTGGAATGTTACAGTGGATATGTCATTTAAGATCTACTCATCCACACTGGGAGGATAAAGAAGACTTGCTTTCACCAATACCATGAGAAATATATTTGTGAAGAAAACTTCATTATTGTTGAAGAGCTCCATAATTGCTCTTCTCTGTAGGCCAGACTTTTCAGTGGGAACTATGGTCACTTAATTGGGGAACCTAAATGCGATGGGTGTAACTGAATCCTAGGGTGGCAACGGCCAAGTGGGGGCTGCACTCAACCATCAAATGTAAGATGACTGGCAATGGAAAGCAGAGTCAAGGAAGCAAGCAGAATAGTTTGGCTACTGCAGACCTAGGCATGGGCTATCTGATGATGGTGTTCCTAGAACCAAAACAGATAGGAAGCCTACTAAATGTTATTTGATCTGTATCAGCAGAAAGTTCTGGATCAAGTGAACAAAATCATAAAAATAGAGAGCCACAGTTCCTCAACTGATTACAGACTTGAGCCAGACCCAGAACCTCTCGGATGACGGTGGAGGGGGGCTGCATTGCATCCCCTTGAGGAAAGACCCTTATATACTACCAAACATTTATATTGTTAATCTTTCTCTTATCTTTCTCTCCTATCTTTTCTTCAGTTTTTTTTTTATTAGGGTAGCAGTGCATCGGGTAAAAGGAAATAATCAGTCATTTTGAGAACTACTGGACACTGGCTTGGAACCGACACTAATTCTAGAAGACCCAAACATCACTTAGAATAGGGGCTTACGGAGGTCAGGTGATCAATAAAGTTTTAGCTTGGATACATTTTGGCATAGGCCCAATGGGTCCCCAGATTCATCTTGTGGTTATTTCCCCAGTTCTGGAAAGCATGATTTGAACACATAGAGTCAGCAGCTGGCAGAATCCCCACACTGGTTCCCTGAGCTATGATGTGAGGGTTATTATGATGGAAAAGTCCAAGTGGAAGCCAATAAAACAACCTCTGCCTAGAAAGGTAGTAAACCAAAAGCAACATTGCATTCCTGGAGGGACTACAGAGATTAGTGCCACCATCAAGGACTTGAAAGATGCAGGGGTGGTGATTTCCACCACATCCCCATGTAATTCTCCTGTTTGGCCTGTGCAGAAGACAGATGGATCTTGGAGAATGACCGTGGATGATTGGAAGTTTAACCAGGTGATGACTCCAATTGCAGCTGCTACACCAGATGTGGTTACACTGTTTGAGCAAACTAACACATTTCCTGGTGCCTGATATGTAGCTATTGATCTGGAAAATCTCTTTTTCTCCATTCCTGTTCCTAAGATCCACCATAAGAAGTTAGCCTTAGGGGTTTATCAGCTCGCCAGCCCTGAGTCATAATTTAGTTCACAGAGATTATGATCACCTTTCCCTTCCCTGAGATATAACATTGTTCATGACATTGATGACGTTATGCTGACTGGACCTAGTGAGCAAGAAATAGCAGGTACTCTAGACAATTGGTAAGATAGTTGCATGCTGAAAGATGAGAAATAAATATGATACACAGAGGGTTTCTACTTCAGTGAAATTTCTAGGGGCCCAGTGGAGTGCAGCACCTTGAGATATCTTCTCTAAGGTAAAGGATAAGTTGTTGTGTCTGGCCCCTCCTAAAAAACACACACACACAAAATAGGCACAAAGCCTAGGAAGCCCCCTGGGATTTTGCAAGCAACATATTTCTCATTTGATTATGTTGCTGTGGCCTATTTATTGAGTGACTCAAAAAGCTGCTAGTGTTGAGTAGGACCCAGAAAGAGGAAGGCTGTACGACAGGTCCTGGCTGCTGTACAAGATGCTCTACTGCTTGGGCCATATGATCCAGAAGATCCAGTGGGGGTTGAAGCATCAGTAGCAGGTAGACATGCTGGTTTGGCAGCTTTGGCAGGCTTCTACAGGTGAATCACGGTGCACAAATGACTTTTTCTTTTGAGAAGCGGCTCTAGGCTTGCTACTGGGCCTTAGTGGAGACTGAACATTTAACCATTGGCCACAGAGTTACTCAGGGACATGTCCTGCCCACCATGAACTGGTGTAATCTGATACACCAAAGCATTAAGTTTGGCAGGCACAGCAAAGGTCAAATAGAAGTGGTATATATAAGACTAAATTCAAGCAGGCCCTGAAGGCACAGGTAATTTACGTGAAAAGTGACCCAAGTACCCATGGCCCCAGTCCTGCTATACTGCTCTCCGTCTCCTAACCTGCATCTATGGTCTCATCAGAGTTCTTTTGGATCAATTTGCAGAGGAAGAGGAGACTCTGGTTTACAGATGGGGCTTCACAGCATACAGGCACCAGCTGCAAGTGGAAAGCTGCAGCACTACAGCCTGTCTCTGGGACATTCCTGAACAGCGATGAAGGAAAATTCTCCCACTGGGCAGAATTTTGAGCAGCGCACCTGATTGCTCACTTTGATTGGAAAGAGAAAGAACCAAAAATATAATTATGTGCTAATTCATGGGCTGTGGCCAGTGGTTTGACTGTATGGTCAAGAATTTGGAAAGAACATGATTAGAAAACTTGGTGACAAATTTCGAAAAGAGGTATATGGACAGATTTCTCTAAATTTGGCAAATTTTCTCTGAAATTGTCAGAAATATGGAGACATTTGTACGCCATGACTTCAGGAGAGGATTTTAATAAATTGGATAGGACAACCTGTTGTGTGAATCTCAGTCAGTTTCTTTCTCCAGCCTCTCTAGTCATCAGTCGATGAGCTCAATGAGCTCATGAAAAAGTGGACTTTCACTTACCAAGGTCAATCTGGCTATGGCCACCATTGAGTGTCCAATCTGCCACCACAAGAGATCACACTGAGTCCCTGACATGGCACCACTCCTTGGGGGTGATCAGCCACATACTTGGTGGTGGATTGATAACATTGGACCATTTCATCATGTAAGGGGCAGAAATTTGCTCCTATTGAATTCAATATTTATTCTGGATACAAATTTGTCTTCTTTGTATGCCTTGCTTTGGCCAAAACTGCCATCCGTGGACTTAGGAAATGCCTTATCAGCTGTCATGGTATTCCACCCAGCATCGCTTCTGATACATGACTGAGTTCACAGAAAAAGAAGTGCAGTGATGGCCCCAAGCTCATAGAGTCTCCTGGTCTCACCACATTCTCTGCCATCCTGAAACAGCTGGTCTGATAGAATGTTGCATGGCCTTATGAAGACTCAGCTATGGTGCCAGCAAGGTGGCAATGCCTTGCAGGGCTGGAACAATATTGTCCAGGAGGATGTGTATGCTCTGAATCAGCATCAATATATGATCCTGTTTCTCTCATGGCCAAGATTCACAGGTCTAGAAATCAAGTGACAGCAATGGGAGTAGCACCACTCACCATTATCCCTAGTGATCCACTAGCAAAATTTTTGCCTTCTCTCATCATGACTTTATTCTTGGCTGATCTAGAGGGCTTATTTCCAAAGGAAAAAATGCTTCCACCAGGAAACACAAAAATGATTCTGTTGAACTGGAAGTTGACTGCCACCCAGCCATTTTGGACTCCTCATACCTCTGAATTAGGAGGCCAAGAAGAAAGTTGCTATGCTGACTGGAGCGACTGATCCTGACTACTCCACAATGGAGGTTAGGAACAGCATGTCTGGAGTTCAGGAGATCCCTAGGGCATCTCTGAGTATCACCATGCCTGGTGATTAAAATCAATAGAAATTGACAGTATCCCAATTCAGACTCTGAATGGGCCAGACTTTTCAAGAGTAAAGGTTTGCATCACCCCCCCAGCTAAAGCATCATGGCCAGCTGAGGTGCTTGCTGAAGGTAAAGAGAATATAAAATGCCAGTCTGGGAAACATAGTGAGACCCTGCCTCAGCAAAAACTACAAAAATTAGCCAGGCATGGTGGTGTGTACCTGTTATCCCAGCTACTCAGGAGGCTGAGGTGGGGGATCATTTGAACCCAGGAGATGGAGGTTGCAGTGAGCCAAGATCATGCTGCTTCACTCTAGCCTGGGTGACAGAGAAAAACCCTGTCTCAAAAGACAGAGAGGGAGAGAGAGAGAGAGAGAGAGAGAGAGAGAGAGAGAGAGTATGAATGAGTAGTGGAAGAACATAGTGTGAATACCATCTATGTATAAGTAACCTGTTACCAAAATGAGGTCTATAATTTTTATGAGTAGGTTCTCTTTGTTTTGTTATAAATATGTGTGTGTGTGTGTGTGTGTGTGTGTGTGTGTGTGCATGTATACAGTGATGTGTTGCTTAATGATGGGAGTATGTTCTGAGAAATGCATTGGTAGGCAATTTTGTCATTGTGTGAACATCATAGCATGGACTTACACACACCTAGATGGTATAGCCTGCTATACACCTAGGTTATATGGTATGGCCCTTGCTCCCGTGCTACAAATCTGTACAGCATGCTACTGTACCAAATACTGTAGGCAACTGTAACACAGTGGAAGCATATGGTAAAAATACAATATCATAATCTTGTGGGACCACCATTATATATATTGCTCATCACTGACTGAAACAGTTATGTGGCATGTTACTATATACATATACATACATATATAGCAAATAACTTTGTTTTCTCCCCTCTCTTTTTCCCTTATCCGGTAACATAAGTTGTATAGGCTTTTTATCATAGTATTTAAGTTATACGATATCAACAAGTGTAAACATCATCAAAAACATCAAAAAAGGACTTTTCATCCTTTTTTGAGGAAAACAGTGCATTTTTGGTTGCACTAAGGGTAGGTTGAAGTATAACCTTGTTTTTGTGTTTATTTGGAGATTATGTGTGGTTTAAGGAGATGCATGCAAGTGCCAAGTTGACAAGTTTAGACTTGTAGTGGATAATTTTATGCGTCAATTTGGAGGGTGTTTTTGGATAAGGTTTACATCTAAATAAATGAACTTCGAATAGCCAAATTGTCCTCCATAATGTGTGTCAGCCTTATCCAATCAATTGGAGGCTTAAATAGAAAAAGAAAACAATAGCCCTTCCCCTACCTGAGCAAGGGGCATTCTCTATCATATTGCCTTCAGACTAGAAGCTCATCATCGGCTCCTCTAGGTTTCCAGGCTACTGGCCCAGACTGTGTATGTTGTACCCCCCTGCTTCCATAATCATGTAAGACAATTCCTTATAGTAAATCTCCATACATATCCCCTTTTTTCTGTTTCATTGGAGATCCCTGACTAGTTGGCCAGATGACTAGAATGTCATAAGAAATTTGATAACCTATATTTGAAACCAATTATGGTCAGTCCATTCTTCTTACCAGAGATTGCTGTAGGAATGCAAATGTATTTCTGCCCATTCCTACAGCAATCACTGATAAGAGAAATAGAACAACCATAATTGCAAAATTCAAAGCTATAAAACTTCTGAAAGATAACATAAGAGAAAATCGGGCTGGCCTTGGGTTTCGTGATGACTTTTTAGATACAACACCAAAAGCATGCTATATGAAATTAAAAAAAATGAGTAAGTTGGATTTGATTAAAATGAAAAAGTTTGGCCCTGTGAAAGGCACTGTAAAGAGAATGAGAAGACATCCATGACCTGGGAGAAAATCTCTGCAGAACATATATCGGGTAAAGGACTGGTATCCAAAATATTCACAGAACTCTTAAAACTTAGCAATAAAAAAGCAAAAAAACACACTTTTAAATGGGCCTAACATCTGGACAGAATTCATTTTGGTAGTAGCATGCTGGGGCTTTCTAAAAAGGGTTCTTTCATTATTAAAAGGTGGCATGAAGAAGGAGCACTCTCTCCCTAGGTCTTGGCTGTTGCTATTTGAAGATAGGATGCTTCACCTTGCTTCAGCCTTCTTGCAGCTATGGAAATAACAAGTGGGGTGGTAAAAGTCAAATAACAGAACAAGAAGTGGATAGAACATGAGTCCTTGGGGAAGTTGTTGTGATTCTCAGCCAATTGTCAAGCTATTTCACATCTAGGCTTCTCATTATATGGCATAATAAATCTGTTTATTGTTTAAGCTAAACAGCTCAAAGTATTCTGATTCAGTTTTTGTTTTTTTTTAATTGCTTGTGCTGCTTGGATTTTAACAGTTAAGTTAGAAAAGCGTTATAATTATCATACAGCAGCAGGTTCAGAGAGATGTGACGTTTTGGAGCAGCTGCTGGCCTGGGCTTAGTTTCAACCCCCAAATCCCCTTTGGTGAAACGATTCTGGACACAATTCTCTCACCATCCTCCTATTTACAGATGGGGAGACTGGATGATATTCTTAAAGTTTGGTGACACTAACTAAAGATCTTTACTTGGCATTGATATACTTGCTAACTAAAGTACTTTACTTGGCCCAGTTGATGATTGTGAGCTGAAATAGTTTACCTTTTCCAGGTAAAGGAGCCCACACCAATACATGTTCTCGGCTTTGTGTGAATGGTGAAAAATCTGAGGATTACATAAATACCTGAAAGTCATTTTCACTTAGAGTAAATCTGAAAGGGAAGTCAGGGCACTATAATGAAATATTTCTTTTTTCTAAAAGGTCAAACCAGAAGCGCTCATCCTTAAAAAGAAGGAACTTATATTAATATATTGTAGGGTAGGACACATGCATAGTAAATATTAGAGCATTGCCTGCTAACATTTAAAAATGTATGAGTTGTCAAGATCATGGTGAATAAAGTAAGAACCAAAATCCCTCTCTTCTGTTGGTTTTCCTGTGTCTTTTTTCAATGTATTCAGTACTGTTAATAATTGAGCAAAGGAGCTCTGACTGGGGAGCTGTATGAGGACAAGGAGAGGAAGGAGAGAAGAGATGAAATTATGTGTGACCATCAGATTGCTCGTAGATACATTCATATGTAGGACTCTTGAAAACAACCCATGACGAATGTCTAGGACCCAAAGGGGCACAGGCTGTGTCTGATGAGACACTGATGGAGATGCCTTTGAGGAGTCCGACTTCTAACTTGGTGTACTTTAACCTTTTATTTTCTGGGGGATATGTGTAGCAGGATGCTCTAATTCCGTTATTAGGGGGAGGATTTTATGCTTCTTCATGCCTCTGGATACATTAAACAGGTGATAATTATATGGACATCTAGGAGTGAGACAGTGTGGGCAGAATCAGATGCAAAGTTCATAGCCAGTATGTTTGTTTTAAAAGTGAGATGATTTTTTAAAGTTCTGCAATGCTTAAATTAAGATATAGACTATAGCATACGAACACATGTGGAAGAACATATGAATGCCAAGGGAGACTTCTAAAACTAAGGGTCTTCATAGGAATGACAACACATGGGTAGCATGGAGCCACAGAGCTCAAAGAGAGATTTATTCTTATCTTTACTTGCTTTACAAATTAACTAGTTTTATCTAACAGACTTTATTCTTTAGAGCAGTTTTAGGTTTACAGAAAACTTGAGCAGGAAGTACACTTTCCATGCACCTCATTCTCTTGTTGATGCTCTCTATTATTAACATTTTGCATTAGTGTGGTATATTTGCTACAATTAATAATCATGGATACAATATTGTGAACTGAAGTCCACAGTTAACGTTAAGTATTGTATATTCTATGGGTTTCAGCAAATTCATAAGGCCACATAGCCACTATTATAATATGCAGAATGGATTCATGGGCTCTAAATGTCCCATGTGCTCCAACCACTCATTCTTCTTCACCTTTCCCTAACCTCTAGCAACTACTAATTAAAAAAAAAATTTTGGCCAGGCATGGTGTTGCATGCCTATAGTAACTGCTACTGGGGAGGCTGAGGTGGAGAGATTGCTAGAATTTGAGGCTGTAGTAAGCCATGATCATGCCACTGCACTAGAGCCTGGGTGACAGAGTGAGAGCTTTTCTCAAAAAGAGTGTTATTTTTATATGATAAAAAACACATAATATAAAATTTATTGTCTTAATTGTTTTTAAGTGTGCAGTTCTGTAGTGACGTACATTCACTTTGTTGTGAAACAGCTCTCCAGAACTTTTTTCTCTTGCAGAACTAAAGCTCTATATCCATTAACTCCCAATTTTCTTTCCCCCACAGCTCCTGATAAACCACCGTTTTGCTCTCTGTCTTCATGGATTTGATTACTTTAGGTACCTCATATAAATGGAATCATACAGTATTTGTCTTTTTGTGATACACGTATTTTACTTAGTGTAATGTCTTCGTAGGGGGGTGGAGGAACTCTACCTTTTAGGGTCCTAGTGGGTCTGGGAATTAAATTGACAGAAGACAGAATAACAGGAAAAAAACATACAAATATATCTAATCCAAGTTTTTAGTGGTACAGGAGCATTCATAAAGGAATGAAGACTCAAAGAAGCAGTTAGAGTCAGTTACTTATAATCTGAATACGACAAAGAATGTTAAGTTGCGAAGATGTGATAAGGCAAAGGGGATTATGCTAGGAAACTTAATTAATTTAGTGGAGAAACAGCTAGGAAGGTAAGGGTTAGTTTAACAAGGCTTGTTTGTACAAAATTCTTTCAGCCTCCATTTTCTCATCCTTGATAATAAGAAGTTTGCTTTTTCCTTAGCATAGCGAGGACAACTTTCAAATGGGAATTTCATCTTCTGCTTTTAAGAAACAGCAAAAAATCAGAATGATTTTTTTGCACCTGCTATTTTTAAAATGCCTTTGACTTAAATAGTAAATATGCCAGAGTGGTATGTTTGTCAATTCTTCATCCTCAAGGTCCACCCATATTGTAACATGTGACAAGATTTTCTTCTTTTTACAGGCTGAATAATGTTACATTGTACATATATGCCACATTTTAAAATCCATTCATCCAACAATGGACACTAGGGTTGCTTCCACCTCTTAGCTAATGTGAATATGCTGCTATTAATGTTGGTGTGCAAATATCTCTTCCAGACCCTGCTTTCAGTTCTCTTTGAATATTTATGCAGAAGTGAGATTGCTAGATTCTACGTTTAATTTTTTGTGAAACTTTATACTCTTTCCCATAGTGGTTGTACCATTTTATAATCTCAACAGCAGTGCACAAGTTCCATCTTCTCCATGTTCCCACCAACACTTGTCATTCTCCCCTGCCCTCCCCTCCCCTTCCCTCCCTCCCCTCCCGTCCCCTTCCCTTCCTTCCCTTCCCTTCCCTTCTCTTCTTTCTTTTTGGTGTTAGCCATCCTAATGAGTGTAAGATGATACCTGGTGTTTTTGATTGCTATTCTCCGATGATTAGTGATGTTGAATATCTTCTCATGTTCATGTTAGCCATTTTTGTATCATCTTTGGAAAAATGTTGATTCAAGCCTTGCCTGTTTTTTAACAAGTTTATTTGATTTTGTTGTTGAGTTGTAGCAGTTCTTTTTCTCTTCTGGGCATGAACCCCTTATCAAATATATGATTTATAAGTACTTTTCTCATTCTAGGTTTTCTTTTCACTCTGTTGATGGTGTCTTTTGAGTCATGAGTTTTTTTTGTTGTTGTTGTTCAATGTAGTCTCATTTGTTTATTGTTACAATTGCTGCTTGTGCTTTTCGTGTCATATCTAAGAAATTATTGCCAAATCCAGCATCGTGAAGCTTTTGCCTTATACTTTTTTCTAGGTGATTTATAGTTTGGGGTCTTGTACTTGGGGTATGATTTGAGTATTTGTCCCTCATAATTCATGTGTTGGAAACTTGATTTCCAATGACTTGTTCTTGGGAGGTAGGACCTATGAAGAGGTATTTGGGTTATGGGGATGAGTCACTTCTGAGTGGATTAATATTGTTACCCCGAAAGCCAGTTGTTATAGAGCGAGTCTGCACCGCATGCTTCTGGTCTTTTAAGTGCCCTCACCCTTCTGCTCCTCTGCTATGTTACAAGGCAGCATGAATGCCCTCACCAAAAGCCAGCACCAGGCCCTTAGACTTTCAAGCTTCCGGAATCATAAGCCAAACTTCTTTTCTTTATAAATTACCTAGTCTGTGGTATTCTTTCACAGCAACATACACTAAGACAGATATTTAGGCCTTTAATTCATTAGGTGAATTTTATTTTGTATGCAGAGTAACATAAGGTTTCAATTTTATTCTTTAGCATGTAGATTTCCAGTTTTTACAGCATCTTTTGTTGAAGAGACTGTCCTTTCCCCATTTAGTAGTCTTGGCACTCTTGTTGAAGATTAGTTGACCATGTATGCATAGATTTATTTCTGTGCTGCCTATTCCATTAATTTTTATGTCTTTTTTTTTTTTTTTTTTTTTTATTTGGTAAATGCCACACTCTTTTGGTCACTGTAGTCTTGTAATATGCCTTCACATCAAAAAGTGTGACTCTCCCAACTTTGTTCTGCTTTTTCAAAATTGTTTTGGCGATTTAGGGTTACTTGAGGTTCTACATAAGTTTTAATATGATGTTTTTTCTATTTCTGCAACAAAAATACCAATGAGATTTTAACAGGGATCACATTAAATCTGTAGACTACTTTGGGTATTATTGACATTTAACAGTATTGAGTCTTTCAATTCATGTGCATGGTATAATTTTCCATTTATTTTCGTCTTTCATTATTTTCAGCAATGTTTTGTAGTTTTTAATGTACAATGTTTTCATCTCCTTGGTTAAGTTTATTCCTAAATATTTTAATCTTTTTTTTACTACTGTAAATAGGATTTCTTAATTTTCTTCTCAGATTGTTTATTGTTAGTGCATAGAAACATAACTGATTTTTGCATGTTAACTTCATTTATTGCTACTGTGCTGGTTTGTTTCTTAGTTCTAACAGTTTTTTTGTGTGGATTCTTTAGTGTTTTCAACATATAAGATCATGTTCATCCTCATGATTTTACCCTTTTTTTATTTGATGGCTTTTATTTCTTTTTCTTGCCTAATTGGCCTGAATAGGACTTTCAGGACTTTATTGAGTAAACGTAATGAGAGCATGCATCCTTGTCTTATTCCTGATTTTAGAGGAAAGGCTTTTAGTCTTGCACCATTGAGTGTAATGTTAGCTGTGGGCTTTTCATACATGGACTTTATTATATTGAGGTAGTTTCCTTTTGTTTTTGGTTTGTTGAGTGTTTTTTTTTTTTTTCC
>NW_016107446.1:2318683-2398640 GCF_001604975.1 Cebus imitator
GAAATCTCTGAGTACTTGCATGTTCCCAAACGATTTTATTTTTCCTTCACTTATGAAGCTTAGTTTGGCTGGATAGGAGATTCTGGGTTGAAAGTTCTTTTCTTTAAGGATGTTGAATATTGGCCCCCACTCTCTTCTGGCTTGTAGGGTTTCTGCTGAGAGATCTGCTGTGTGCCTGATGGGCTTCCCTTTGTGGGTAACCCGACCTTTCTCTCTGGCTGCCCTTAGTATTTTCTCCTTCATTTCAACCCTGGTGAAGCCTTTGTTATATTAATTAAGATAATGATGTGGTTTGGTCTTTCATTCTGTTAATGCAGTGTGATACATTAATGGATTTTCACATGTTGAAATGTCTTTGCATTGTGAGAAGAAATTTTACTTGGTCAAGGTGTATAATCCTTTTAATATGCTATCGAATGTGGGGTGCTACTATTTCATTGAGGATTTTTGTTTCAGTATGTATCAGGAATATTGGTTTGTTGTTTTCTTGTCAGATAGTACTTGTCCTCCGACTTTGCGGTTCTTTCAAATTAATGCTTTGACTACTCTGGATTTTTTGTCTTTCCATGTAAACTTTAGAATCAGCTTGTTGATACCAACAGAATAACTTGCTGTGATTTTGATTGAGAATGCACTGAATCTATAGATCAAGAACTGGTGTCTTGACATTATTGAGTCTTCCTATCCATGAACATTGGATATATCTCCATTTATTTAGGTCTTTGACTTCTTTCATCACAGTTTTTAAGTTTTCCTCATGTAGATGTTATGAATATTTTGTTAGGTTTATACCCATTTCATTTTTTGGTGCTAATGTAAATGGTATTGTACTTTTAATTTTAAATTCGAATTGTAATCTACAACCTAGTTACAATCACATTGTAGTTACAGAAGTTTTTATTTTGTTTTTGTTAGCTCTTGAGAAATTTCTACATAGCCAATTATGTCATCTGCCAACAAAGGCAGTTTATTTATTTCTTCCCAATCTTTATGACTTTTTAAAAAATTGTTTTATTTCATTAGCTAGGGCTTACAGTATGATACTGAGTAGAAGTGATGAGAGTGAGTATCCTCACCTCATTCCTCATCTTAGGAGGAAAGCCTCTAGTTTCTTAGCATTAAAGTATAATGTTAGCTCTAAGTTTTTTGTAGAGGTACTTACAAGTTGAAGAAGTTCACCTCTATTTCTACTTTTTCTGAGATTCTATTTATTTTTTTCATAAATAGATTTTAAATTTTGTCAAATGCTTTTTTTAAATCTACTGATAAGATATTATAATTTATCCTTTTTAGTCAGTTGATATGATGGATTGTATTGATTTTGAATTCCGAACCAGTCTTGCGTACCTGGAATAAGTCTCACTTGGTTGTGGTACACAATTCTTTTTGTATATTCTTGGATTCAATTTGCTATTGTTACATTGACAATTTTTGCATCTATACTCACCAGAGATATTGATCTGTAGTTTCCATTCTTTGTAATGTCTTTCTGAGGTTCTGGTATGATGGTAATGCTGGACTTTCAGAATGAGTTAGAAAATATATTCTCTTATTTTCTGAAACAGTTTGTAGAGAATTGATATCATTTCTTTCTTAAATGTTTCACACACCTAATCAGTGGGGCACCATTAGGGCATGAGGTTTTGTTTTTGGAAGGTTGTGATTAATTTAATTTCTTTGCTAGATATATATATTTATTTGACTATCTTTTCAAGGAATTGGTTCATTTTGTTTCAGTTATCAAATTTACGTACATACTACCATTCAAAATATTTATTTTCTTTTCAATGTCTATGGGATCAGTAGAGGGAGCCCTCTTTTATGTTGATGTTAATAATTCATATCTTTGCTCTTTTTTTCACGGTTGACATGGTTAGAAATTTATTAGTTTTATTGAACTTTTCAAAGATTTGGCTTTTGGTTTTATTGATTTATTTTCCAATTGTTTTAATTTTTTTAAATTATACTTCAGGTTCTGGGGTACATGTGCAGATCATGCAGGATTGTTGCATAGGTACACATATGGCAAGGTGGTTTGCTGCCTTCATCCCCCATCACCCATATCTGGTATTTCTCTCCTTGTTATTCCTCCTCACTCCCTGTTGTCCCTCCTCTAGCCCCCCCAACTGTCCACAGTGTGTGATGCTCCCCTCACTGTGTCCCTGTGTTCTAATTGTTCAACACCCACCTATGAGTGATAACATGTGGTGTTTGGTTTTCTGTTCTTGTGTCAGTTTGCTGAGTATGATGGTTCCCAGATTCATCCATGTCCCTATGAAGGACAGGATCTCATCTTTTTTTTTTGTGGCTATGTAGTATTCCATGGTGTATATGTGCCATAATTTCTTTATCCAGTCTGTTGTTGATGGACATTTGGGTTGTTTCCAGGTCTTTGCTATGGTAAACAGTGCCAAAATGAACATACGTGTACATGTGTCTTTATAATAGAACAATTTAAAATTCTTTGGGTGTATACCCAGTAATGGAATTGCTATTTCTAGGTCCTTGAGGAATCTCCACACTGTCTTCCACAATGGTTGAACTAATTTGCACTCCCACCAACAGTGTAAAAGTGTTCCTATTTCTCCACATCCTCTCCAGCACCTGTTGTCTCCAGATTTTTTAATGATCACCATTCTAACTGGCGTGAGATGGTATCTCAATGTAGTTTTGATTTGCATTTCTCTGATGACCAGTGATGACGAGCATTTTTTCATATGTTTTTTGGCCTCATATATGTTTTCTTTTGTAAAGTGTCTATTCATATCCTTCACCCACTTTTGAATGGGTTTTTTTTGTTTTTTTTTTTTCTTACAAATCTGTTTTAGTTCTTTGTAGATTCTGGATATTAGCCTTTTGTCAGATGGGTAGATTGCAAAAATTGTTTCCAATTCCATTGGTTGCTGATTTGCTCTAATGATTGTTTCCTTTGCTGTACAGAAGCTCTGGAGTTTAATTAGATCCTATTTGTCTATTTTGGCTTTTGTTGCCATTGCTTTTGGTGTTTTAGTCATGAAGTCCTTGCCTATGCCTATGTCCTGAATGGTTTTGCCTAGGTTTTCTTCTAGGGTTTTCATGGTGTTAGGTCTTATGTTTAGATCTTTAATCCAGCTGGAGTTAATTTTAATGTAAGGTGTCAGGAAGGGATCTAGTTTCTGCTTTCTGCACATTGCTAGCCAGTTATTCCAACAACATTTATTAAACAGGGAATCTTTTATCCATTCCTTGTTTTTCTCAGGTTTGTCAAGGATCAGATGATTGTAGATGTGTAGTGTTGCTTCTGAGGCCTCTGTTTTGTTCCACTGGTCTATGTCTCTGTTTTGGTACCAGTACCAAGCTGTTTTGATTACTGAGGCCTTGTAGTATAGTTTGAAGTCAGGTAGCGTAATGCCTCCAGCTTTATTCTTTTTGCTTAGGATTGTTTTGGCTATGTGGGCTCTCTTTTGGTTCCACATGAAGTTCGAAGTGGTTTTTTCCAGTTCTGTGAAGAAGGTCATTTGTAGCTTGATGGGGATGGCATTGAATCTATAAATTACTTTGGACAGTATGGCCATTTTCACGGCGTTGATTCTTCTCAACCATGAGCATGGAATGTTTTTTCCTTCTGTTTGTGTCCTCTCTTATTTCCTTGAGCATTGGCTTGTAGTTCTCCTTAAAGAGGTCCTTTACATTCTTTGTTAGTTGTATTCCTAGGTATTTTATTCTCTTTGCAGCAATTGTGAATGGGAGTTCACTTTTGATTTGACTCTCTGTTTGTCTGTTACTGGTGTATAGAAATGTTTGTGATTTCTGCACATTGATTTTGTATCCTGAGGCTTTGCTGAAGTTGCTTATCAGTTTCAGGAGATTTTGGGCTGAGACGATGGGGTCTTCTAAATATACTATCATGTCATCTGCAAATAGAGACAATTTGGCTTCCCCTTTTCTTAATTGAATATTTCTTTTCTTTTCTTGCCTGATAGCTCTGGCTAGGACTTCAAATACTATATTGAATAGGAGCTGTGAGAGAGGGCATCCTTGTCTTGTGCTTTGACAAAATTCAACAGCCCTTTATGCTAAAAACTCTCAATAAACTAGGTATATATGGTACATATCACAAAATAATAAAAGCTATTTACAACAAACGTACAGCCAACATCATACTGATCAGGCAAAAACTGGAAGCATTCCCTTTGAAATCCAATTGTTTTCAATTCAATTATTTCTGCTTTAATTTTAATCTTTTTCTCCTGCATATTTTTTATTTAATTTGATCTTTTTTCTATTTTCCATATATATATATGTGTGTATATATATATATATATAAAATCTCCCTAATATATACATTTAATTCTGTTTCCCTCTAAAATAACTGCTTTTTGTGCATTTCACACATTTTTGATAAGTAATATTTTTATTTAATTTAGTTTAGAATATTTTTAAAATTTCTCTAGAGACTTCTTTGACCCTTGTGTTATTTAGAAGCGGGTTGTTTAACCTCCAAATATTTTAGGATTTTAAAGTCTATTTCATTGATTTCTAGTTTAATCCCATTGTATTCTGACAGCATTTTTTTTATGATTTCATTTCTTTTAAATGGATTGTGTGTCATAAGAAGCTCTCCATCTTGGTGAATGTTCCATGTGAGCTTGATAAGAATGAGCATTCTGCTGTTAGATGAAGTATTTTACAAATGTCAAGTAAATACCACTGATTGATAGTGTTGTTCAATTCAACTACATGCTTACTAATTTTTTGCCTGCTGGATCTGTCAATTAATGATAGAGGTATTCCAAAAATTTTAACTACAATAGTAGTATGTGTATTTTCCTATAGTTCTATCATTTTTTGGTCCAACTTATTGTAATGCTCTTATTGGGTGTTTATACATTAAGAATTGTATCTTCTTAGAGAATTGACTACTTTATCAATATATAATTCTCTTTATTATCTCTGACAATTTTTCTTGCTCTGATGGCTGATTTGTCTGAAATTAATATGAATATCTCAGCTTTGTTTGATTAGCATTCACATCGTACATCTTCTTTATCTATATTTTTATATTTAAAGTGGACTTTTTTGTAGAAGCATAAATTTAAAAAAATCTACTCTGACAGACTGTATATTTAACTGGTATATTTAGATTATTACATTTAAAGTGATTATAGATATAGTTAGATTAATATCTATCATATTATAATTGGTTTTTCCTTGGTGCATTAATTGTTTCTTTTCTCTTGGTCTTCCACTGTTTTTCTGCCTTCTCTGGCTTTAAATGAGTATTTATGTGACTCTATTTTATCTTTTCTCTTAGCATATCAAGTATACTTCTTTAAAGAAATTAGTGTTTGCTTTGGTGGTGGCACATACAACTAATATATGCAATATGTAACTAATTTAAATTCACTTTCAAATAACACTATATCACTTCATAGTCGCTGTAAGTACCTTTTAACAGAGTATTCTTAATTTGTCCCTCCTATTTCTTATGACATTTCTATCACTCATTTGATTTATCTATAGGCTATTACCACCAGCCTTAGGTCAGCTAAGACCAAGAAAAATAGGTTTTATTTTACCTCTTCCTTCTCAAATGATCTTTTACGTAGGTCTGAGTTTCTAATCTGTATCATTTTCTTTCTCTGTGAACATTTAAAAATTTTCGCAAAATAGGTCTACTGGCAACAAATTCTTTCAATTTTTGTTTCCCTGGCAAAGTCTTTATTTCTCCTTCACCTTTGACAAAAATTTGGAAACTACTGAAAAATTTTCCTGGACATAGAATTCTAGGTAAGTGGGTTTTTTATCTTCCAATGTTTTAAATATTTTACTTCACTCTCTTATTGCTTGCATTGTTTCTGAAAATAAGACTGATGTAATTCCTAATTCTGGTCCTTTATATGTTAAGTGTTTTTATTTCCTTTTTCTGCTTTCTGGCTTCTTTTTAGATATTTTATTTGCCTTCAATTTTCTGCAGCTTCAATACGAGATGTCTTGATGTTAGTGTTTGGATTTATTCTGCTTGGGGTTCTTTGAACTTCCTGTGTATTTGTAGTACAATATCTGTTTTTAATTTTGGAAAATGCTCAGCCATTATTACTTCAACTATTTCTTCTTTGTTCTGTCTTTATTATCCTTCTGATCTTATCATTATGTACATATTATTCTTTTTGTAATTGTCCCACATTTCTTAAATTTCTTTTCTGTTTATTTAATTTTTTTCTTTTTATTTTTCTATTTGAGAGATTTATATTGGACATGTCTTCAAGATCACTGGCACTTTGTTTGGCAGTATCTACTCACTGATGAGCCCAATACAAAGAATTTTCAGTTTCTATTATAGTGTTTTTTATTTCCTTTTGATTCTTTCTTAGAGTTCTCATCTCTCTGCTTATATTACCTATCCATTCTTGCGTGTTCTCTACTTTTTCCATTATATTTCTTAGCATATCAATATCAGTCATTGTAACTTCAAGTTCCAAGTGTGCTAACTCCAAAATCTCTGCTCCATCTGTATAGTTCTGATGCTTTATCTTTATCTTCAGATTGTGGGTTTTTTTGCCTGTGAGCATGATTTACAATTTTTGCTGAATATTAGACATTATGTATTCTGTAAAGGAACTCAAGTAAATACATCTTGAGTGTGAGGTTTCATGTTTATCTGGCTAGGTGTAAGGTTGCCTTTACTGGGTTTCCCCAGAGACTCTTTCTTAAATAGAGTCTTAAAGAGGCTTGCAGTTCTTTTAGCTATAGTCCTGTTATTATACATGGGCCCTTTATAGGTAGCGTAAACTTTTTGATGAAGAGGAGATGTTCTATATTCTTCTGACAAGGTCTCAGGTTTTTCATGAGACTGTGCCCCTGAGCTGTTACCTTCATGAATGCTGTTCAGCTCCCTCCTCACTTAATTTCCTTTTATTAGACCTTTGTGAATCCCAAATCACTTAGTCTTTGGTAAAATAGTTTCCCTTGAGGGAAAGTATTATTAAGGAGGTCAATATTTTGAACATATTTCAAAATGGTTACTTTTACTCTCCCCCTGAGAAGCAAAAGGGGAGATCTTGTTTGTTTGTTTTTCCAATCTTTATGCTGAGAACCTGATGAGTTTCCTGGAACTAAAACTCATGAATATGAAGGGACTTCCACATTGATCTCTAAAGCTCACAATTCAAGGGGTGAGAAAGAATGGAAAGACAGAATTGCAATATAGTGAGCTAAACACTTTGTAAAAGGAGGGTATGATTTGAATCTGCCCCAGGAATAGTGAGTCTCATGACTGAGTTAAAATTGAGGGTGGGTGAGATAGAAATTTGTGAAGAGGGATGAAGAGGCATTCTAGGCCATGGTATGGTAGAAGCCCATGCAAAATAGTATAATAGTTCATAGTAAAATATTGCTTGCGTGTTAAAAATGCTTTCCCAACTGTGGCATCTTTAGAAGGCTAATATTTCAAACAAGAAAAAGCATATTGCTATTCTCTGTCAGACCCTTATTTGCCTCTAGTCCAACGTCACTGTGACAGTTAACTTCCCGTGTGGCACTCAAGTGGCAGGTCAAGTGTTATGTCCTAGGTGAGGTGCTTTCCTGATGCTGCAGTCCATTTAATTAAAACAACCATTTTAAGACATTGTAATTACTGTTTTCCACATGTTTTGCTCAATGGTGGCTTACCTCCTGCTTTTTTATCTCAGCATCTCTGATGCTTAACCAAGACCTTACCATGATGCTTACTCGAAAATGAACACATAGGTGGTGCTTACTGCCAGGTATGATGCAGGACTTACAGCATAAGTTCGTTCTCTCTTGTTTAGTGGCTATGTGACTTTAGGCAAGTTAATTAACCCTTCTGACTTTCAGTTTTCTAAATAGGAACAAAAAATAAAATACCGAAATTCAATGCCCATGAAGCACTTAGCACAGTGTTTATTTGCACAATGATGTTTCCATAACAGATAGCTATTTCTAATTATTGTTTGATGAATGAGCAAAGAGTGATTCCCTGGCAGAATAGTTTAGACTGAGACTACCATAGATTTCCAGGGACATAGAGAATGTGTTATGCTTTGTAGTACCCTGAAAGAATACCTGTTTCGTCTGGGCATGGTGGCTCACGCCTGTTATCCCAGCACTTTGGGAGGCTGAGGAGGGTGTATCACCTGAGGTCAAGAGTTCGAGACCAGCCTGGCCAACATGGTGAAACCCTGTCTCTACTAAAAATACAAAAATTAGCCAGGCATGGTCGTGGGTGCCTCTAGTACCAGCTACTTGGGAGGCTGAGGCAAGAGAATTGCTTGAACCCAGGAGGCGGAGGTTGCAGAGAGCCAAGATCGTGCCACTGCATCCCAGCCTGGTAACAGAGCTAGAATCCATCTAAAACAAATAACAAAACAAAACAAACAAAACAAACAAAACAAGAATACCTGTTTCACACAGATTCTTGTTTCCCTGTGGTATGCTGATTCAGGTAGGTTAACCTTTTGGGTCTCAAGTCCTCATCTATTAAATGAGGCTCATTTAATAAGTTGTCATGAGGACTAGATGAGTAAATGTAAATATTAAGTGCTTAGAACAGTTCTTGATATATAGCAGTCACTTTGTAAGTCATAGCTATTATTAGTAGTAGTATTAGCAGTAATAGTAGCAGTACAAACTGCAGTTGTTTTCAGGCTTACTTAAATGAGGTAACGTATGTGAAATATTTGGCCCCATGCAGGCATAGAGAGACCTCATTAGATGTTAACTGTTAGCCTCTCTTTGGTGGTGCACCCATTCTAGTTCTTTTTTTTTTTAATTTAATTTTTATTGCATTTTAGGTTTTAGGGTACATGTGAAGAACATGCAAGATTGTTGCATAGGTACACACATGGCAGTGTGATGTGCTGCCTTCCTCCCCACCATTCCAGTTCTTAAAAGCGGCACCTTAGGAGGAGGCTCTCTGTCTCCCATCTGCTCTTCTAGGAGGTACGTAGCCCCTAGAACACCCTCTCCATCACTCTCCATTCCTCTCTAAGTGGCGTCATTCTGTATATGAGACACTATGATTTTTATGTGAGAAGAACAAGCCATCTTTCATAGAATTTTAGCTTCAAAGACAACATCAAAAGGTTGTGTTTGATGTTTCCAAAGGCAGCATTTCACTTCATTACTATTCAACAACAGGTAATTTGACTGATTCTTCTTTGTCAGTGTTCACCCAGATGTTTGGCACAGCTTGACAAGGAGAGTGTCTGAGTGTTGCTCTTCTGCCATTGTCAAGAGCCATTTGAGAATATACTTGAATTCCAACAACAAAGATACACTCCTCCTCAGCTTTTCTGTTCATGATATGGTCATATTAGTATCCTTGAAATTACAAACACACCCCAGCATTCATCCTGATGGTAACTTACATCATGTGAGTCATGAGTTCAAGGCAAGTTTAATCTGCTGCATTCTAATCTGACCTCCAAACTGCCCTGGAGATTATTATCCAGTAACACCATTTCCTTACTTCCCTTCTCTATATTCCAGGTTTTATATGAGGATATAAAAGAAGATAAAACATGAGATAAGTTAAAAAAATGAAGAAACGAAAATTAAAAATGACTAGAATGAGGTAAGAAAGTTCAAACTTTGAATGTGTTCACAGAAGTTCAAACTTTGAAGGCGTTCACAAAACGCTGGTTAAATAAAAAATACGAAACAACAATCCAAATAGGCAAGTGGGAGTTTTTGGGTGTTTTTTTTTTTTTTTTTTTTTTTTTTTTTTTTTTCATTGTTACCTCTTGTGTTCAAAGTTGTCTGTCTTTATTTGGTAAAATGAGACAAAATCAGTTAAAGAGTAAATGCAAATATCACAGTTTCTGACTTCATTTAGCCTCCCTCTATTTACTAAAGTTTGTGTATAACATCTTGCCTATTCAAAATATAACATATGGACCATGTGGGTGAGAGTGTTATAAGAGCCTTCATTTGTGCAGTCTTTGACTGGGGAGGCTTCAAAACAACCCGAATGTTAAGTTCCTATTTTGAAGAAAGAGATAAAATTTTGACTTCCTTGAAAAATAAGACAAAGATACCATAGGCAAAGAGTTTCCTAATGTCTGCAGGGAAGGTTAATGGAGCAAAAAGACCTCTAAGAGAGCCAGAGTATTCTGAGGTGCCCCTGGCACAGGATGGCTCACTGGGGACAGGGGTAGGTGCAGAGTCAGTGAAAAGCCTGCAAAGCAGGAGGGTACAGGCTTGGAAACCTTTGAATATTAACAAAAAATGTGTTTGAGTCATTGGGATATGTATTTGTGCTTGCATGTGTGTGTGTGTGTGCTTAAAACTAAAAAAACATACAGAAAAAAAACCCTCTTTATTAGCTTCTCAAAAAGAAAATTTCCAGTTGTAGACCTGGGAATCTAGCATTTGCTTCTGCATTGCTTCTATAAAGTTGCATTCTTTGAAAAGGAACTCCTTTTCATGTTAGGTCATTATTAAAAATTATTTAAAAATGTGGAACTTGTTTATATATAATGAGGTTATATATACAACGAGTATATATATGAGATTATATATAATAAGATTATATGAGATTATATATACAGAGATTATATATGATGGGACTATATATGATGAGATCATATATAATGAGATCATATATGATGAGGTTGTATATAATGAGATCGTATATGTGAAGAGATTATATATGATGAGATTATACTGTTGGGAGTATATATGATGAGACTATATATGTTGAGATTATATAATGAGATTATATATGAAATTTTATATATAATGGGATTATATATGAGATTATATAAATGATTACATATAATGAGATGATTATATATATGATGAGATTATATATGAGATTATATATGGGATCATATATAATGAGATTATACATGATGAGATTATATATAATGAAATCATATATGTGATGAGATTATATGTATGATGAGATTATATGTATATATAAAATTAGACTATATATAATGTGATTTTATATATATAATGAGAGTTTATATATGAGATTATATATATGAGATTATATATAATAAGATTATAAATATGAGATTACATATATAATATGTGAGATTACATATATAATATATATAACATATAAATATAATATAATATATAATATATAATCTCATATATCTAATCTCATCATATAATTTCATTATATTATATATACATATACATGCATACATATTTACATATATACATATAGAAAATATATATACATATATACATACATATATATTATATATATGTAATCTATATATAATGATATATAATCTCATTATATATAATCTCATTATGTATATAAGCTCATCATATATGCAATCTCATCATGTATATAATCTCATCACATATGATCTCAATATATATATGAGATCTCATTATAGATATATAATCTCATATATATAATGTGATTATATATATGAGATTATGTATAATATAATGAGATTATATATATAATGAGATATATATAATGAGATTATGTAATGAATAGAATTTCAATGAAATTGTAAAATCAAATCCTAAGAGTTTAATTTCATCTTATAGGCTTTTCTTCTGATCTTTGGGGACAAATTTCAAAGCTTAAGAGAACACTAAAATCAGATTTTCAGTAAAATCTATGTTTATTTTATCAATGTAGGTCATTATTTTAATATACATACATTTCATGACACCAGCTCTCCCCTCTCCTGCTAAAGGATCTACAGTCTGCAAAGCACATGGCTTACGCAGTTGGGTAGTCCTGAGCTTAAGGCTATCTTTTCCTTTCACAAATCTTGTGACTTCAAACAACACATTCACTAACCTATTTTGCTACTTCTTTATGTCTAAAATAAAAATGATAATTTCTACTTTGTAGTTTTCTTTGGGGATTGAATAAATGATGTATATTAAAAGTTTGGTTCATGATGAGTAATACTTCAACGAACAGTGTTATTACAGAGGCAAATGGTAAATTTCATTCCTCCTAAAGCAGGGGTTATTTAGCTAAGGTCCATCTTTATTTTCACTAAGCTCTAACTGAAATTCACCGTTTCCCTCCGTTTTGAGTATAGGCTGCAAATTGCATCGCATTTGGGAATAGTTTAGAGGCCCTGCTTATGGCTATTGTGAAGTATTGCTTAAATTGGGATTTACAGCATATATCTAATTCCTATCTCGCTTTGAAGTATGGACATTCTGTGTTCATAGGTAGGCATATTGTGGGCCTCAGGTCAAATCCAGTCTTACGTTTTTGTAAAGAAAATGGTATTAACACAGCTCCCTATTTGTTTACTATTGTCTAGGATGGTTTGGCTGACAAGCGTACAGTTGAGTAGTTGCCACAAAGACCCTATGTCCTGTAAGCCTAAAATTTACTATCCTGTTCCTTTCAGGAAAAGTTTTCTAACCCATTAAATGTAAAATGCACCAGTTGCTCCCTAGATCAGATCATTGCCATTTCCTATACAATTCTTTCTCAGGTAGGAGTTGACAGCAAACAAAACATTCATCATCAAGGCCCTATCATGAACTAGCTACTCTGTTAGTTACAGGAAATGCAAAAATGAATTACAACAACAAAGCAGTTATTGCCCTAACGGCTTTCTAGTTGGTAGTAGATATAGATAACAAAACAAGCAACTGCAATATACAACTGTGATGTATGTAATCACAGTTGTATCATAAGTACATGTGACAGCAGTTCCTTCTGAAATCAATTTTTATGATTGCCTTAATTAAACTGTGTTGTTACTACACAAGTAATTCAGGAAATGTGCCTTCTATGGTTTTGTCCTCAGAAAATTAACATTTGCTTGAGGGAGCTGACATTATTAACTCATAAAACGCTAACAAGACACATAGGCCAGTATTTACTCACTCATGCACTGCATGCAACATGGAGCATAGGTCGTGGGAGACCATGGTCTATAAGGGCAGTGTAGATGGTGGACAGAGCACTGAAAAGATCTGGAACAGCCTCATGGAAGAGGATTGGGACCAGAGCCAACTCTCATATGTCTTGGTTTCTATATTCACTATGGAGTTACTACTTACTGGTCTCAATCAAATTTTTTATTGATGGCCTGATTTTGGAGGAAACAGAAGTAACACTGAATATAGCAAGGTCAACTTTACAAATAATTTCTTAAGAATGGGTTTCTTTATGGCTATATGATTTGTTTACTTTGTTATAATCATTTTCACAGGGAACATCTCCTGACCTTGACTTTAATCTTAAGAGACGCTGAGTAACTTATTACATCCTTATCAAAGAACAAAATTTATTGGTTAAGTCTCTGCTCTCCCTGTACATATCATTTATGATTTTACGGACATTTATCATCTTACCTTTTTTCTTGTGGAAATAAACGAAGACCATTTCAGAACAGAAACAGAAACAGAAAATAAACAGATGTGATTTATTCAATGCTATCTGTTCCAGGGAGTTAGTTACTATTACTTGCTTTTTGCAGAAATGCAAAGTCAAGTACAAGTATAAAAGCTTTATAAGGGGATAAAAGAGAAGACTTCAAGTATTTAAGGTGGTTGGCCTGTTGAAGGCTGTTGACCTGAAGAAGCTGGAGATGACCTAATCAGAAATGAGACATCCCTTGTGATTGATCTGGGAGCGTATGTGGCTTTCTTTTGTTCATCCTGTGTTAGAAGCAAGAGCAAAAAGTAGGGGAGCTGCCAGTCTTTGACCAAGTCCTGGCCAATGTGAGTTGATTGCGGCAGAAGTTATGATTTGGCTTCCTGGATTGGTAGCTACAGATTGTAGGTTAGAGTCCTATTGTCATATACAGTCTGGCTGTGGTTCCTTTGTTTACTTCAGTCTCTGACTTTCCAATTTGAGTAGTTTCAAGTATTTAGCCCATCCCACCTCCATAACCATTTCAGTTGTTCTTATTTGATGATCTACATTTTTATTTTTTTCTTGAACTGCAGGGGAAAGAGCTGGCCATGTAACAGACACAGATTTTGTCTAGGTTTATACATAGCATAGATGATCAAAAGTTTTTGTTTTGTTTGTTTTTTTCTACAGGAAGATGATGTTTAACCTGTCCTAATGAAACATCATGTTTTGATAGATGTGTTGGCTTTTTAATTTAGTTTTAGTTTAGTTTTCCATTGTAACATAAAGAGTCTCTAATGGCTTCCTGTGTTAGGGTTCTCTAGAGGGACAGAACTCATAGGATAGATGTATATATGAAAGGGAGTTTATTAAGGAGTATTGACTCACTTGATCATAAGGTGAAGCCCCACAATAGTCCGTCTGCAAGCTGGAAACCAGTCCAAGTCCCAAAACCTAAAAAGCTGGGAAGCTGACAGTGCAGACTTTAGTCTATGACTGAAGACTAGCAGTCTTTGGCAAACCACTGGTGTAGGTCCAAGAGTCCGAAAGCTGAAGATCTAGGAGTCTGATGTTCAAAGGCAGGCAACATCCAATACAAGAGAAAGATGGAGGCCAGAAAAGTTAGCCAGTCTAGTTCTTCTACGTTCCTCTGCCCGCTTTTATCCTAGCCAGGCTGGCAGCTGATTAGATGGTGCCCACCCAGACTGAAGGTGGGTCTGCCTCTCCTAGTCCACTGACTCAAATGTTAATCTCCTTTGGCAACACCCTCACAGACACACCCAGGAACAATACTTTGCATCCTTCAGTCTAATCAAGTTGAGACTCAATATTAACCATCACATTCCTCATTTTTATTTTGGATTGAATAGGTAGCTAAAGACCTGTTGTGTAAGCAGAGGTGTTTTTTTTACTTTGTACACTTATAACTGGCAGAATAATCCTGGGCCATGCCTACTGCTTCCTCAAGGGAGATGTACCTGCTCTTGACCCTTTTGAAGAAGATGTCCCTAGTCTATTGTGTGGCGAGGGAAGACATTACTCTTCAGACTCTGACTGATTGAGGAGGGCATCTCATCCAAGTATGGGAGGTCTACATGTAAGTGGCTTATACCAAGGTCTGCTGGGCAAATCTGACTCTCTCTCTTGGAAATTTAAGCTGAAAAATATGGAGAGGTGGAAGAAGCTGGAATTGGGCTCTGAAACTAATAGGATGCTTCAAGAAAGACCCTGAGGTAGAACACAAGGAAGGTGAATTTAGGAGGAAACAAAAATGATGGCTAATCAAAAGCCATGATGTAGAGTGAATGTTTGGATAGAAATAGAAGAAAACCAGCTGTCATAGGGAAGGAAAGAGTATAATTAAAGAAGCAGAAGCATGGAGGAACTGAGACACATAAGGAGTAAGGGAAAACTCAAGACTTTTGACGACTTATAATGTCCTAGGGTCTTACCATCTGATACATGTTTTACTATATAAATACATTTATTATCTGACTCCTCTATAAGAACGCAAGATGATGACATTAAGGAATCCATCTGTCTAATTTTCCATCGTATCCCCAATGCGTGGCATTATGGCAGATGTTAAATAAATGTATGTTAATTAGTATATATTGAATTAATAAATAAGGTTTATAATTTTATGAGTCTATGCAAGCTATTTGCATGGATTTGGAACTTTCCTATTAGCAGATCTCCATGGCTGGTACAGGCTAAAAGTTTTTATTCTGTAATTTACAGATCATTGATAAAATTATAGATAAATTGGAATCCAATTATATGCCTTACTAAGCCCAATATTTAACCCCTCTCATTGACAAACTGTGACTTTAGTAACTTCCTTGTGTTTGAGGAATAAGGCAATATAAAGACTACCTAGGGGATGTACATATTAAGTAGACTTTCCCAAAACTTTCCTTTTGATGAATTAGTTTAAGTTTTTCTAAGAATAAACTTTTTACATTGAATATTGAAAATGAAGGGTATAATTGTAAGAGGACTAGACAGAAAGCACTAATGATAACCCAAAGCATGTGATTCTACATATTAACATAATAATTTCTGAAGTTAAAAAGTTAAATTCTATGTTGAGTAAAGTTGAGTATGAAAGTACAAATCAGACCATGAATATTGGCAAAATGTAACAAAACCATGTGTAAGAACCCAAATTGTGTCTTTGTGTGTGTCTGCACACAAAGCTGTAAAATCTGCATTATCTCACCTAAAAGATTGTATTTTATTCATTTATTTTTTCATATTGTTGTATTTTGTTACAGTATATAACAAAATGAACTTAAGGGGAAAATGCAAACAAAATGAAAGTCATGGGGAAAAGGGCATCTTGCTCTAATCTTCAGCTTAAACAATCCATTTCTGCCATTTGTCAAACTTTAGTCATCCCTAGAAAATTTTAGACAAATGAAAACAGACAAGGTAACAGAAAGTGATATTGATGAACAAGTTGAAAGTAAAATCTACCTTGACAGGAACTGAACATTCACATCCATCTCTCCAGAGGAAAATCTAACTTGAATCATAAGGGTTCATATTTTGACTAGTTCATACCATATCATTTAGCCACTTATGACTTGAAAGTACCTTTTTTCAGCTGCATTTGACTACCTAAAATCCTACTGAGCATTCTGCTTGGTGTGTCTTACTCCTCTGAAATCATCATTTACTTTCTCAAAATAAAAAAATGAGTTTGCTTGTGATTTAAATTTCAAAAAATAGTTTACAGGAAACACAAAAAGAATCAGCTGTTCAAAGCCTTATCCTTTCTTTTCTGTACAACAGCTACTTCTGCATAAAAAAAGAGTATGTGGATACTTTCTAAGAACTCAAAAATCAGAGGTCTGGGTACATGAATATATGTGCACATGTACGTACAGACAATCTCAATATCCCCAAAACAGATTTTAACAGGTGATCCCAACATTAATTCAGAAAGCAGAGATAAGCAGTTTTGTTTCTAAATCAGTACTATCACTAGCTGAAATGTTTAGTAGACTACTGCACCTACAGTTCAGCAGCACTTTGATTATATCTCACTTAGAAAATCAAAATAATAAGCACATTCTTCAAACATCAAAAAATTCTCCCACTTTTTATTTATTTTGACATACTGATATTTCCATAAACTTGCAAGTAGAAGATAAGCTGTTCAATTAAAATCTTCTTGTATATGTAGTATACAGAAATTATTTTGAAAGTCTGCTCTTATAACAGATTATTTTGGTACTAACAAAAAATTAAGATACGAATAATTGTCTAGAAATGCAATCATCATCCAAGACACACAGGACTTTTCTGCACTTCATTTCCAGGAAAAAAATTGCAAATCATTCTTACTCTGCTAGAAGAATAAAATACATTTGTCATAGTATACATTATCGTATTCCCTTAAAGCAGGGACTATTATAAGCTTTTAAATTAAACAATTTCCAGGCTTACTTCTGTCTGTACATTCAGGAATAATCATATCACTGGTTACACACAATTTTCTCCTCATGAAAACAAAACAAAACAAAACAAAACGAAAAATCCTCAGTTAGTTGTTTTCTTAAGTCTAAGTAAGCCAAACAAATAATAGCAATTTAATTAGCAAGCTGTAAATCAGAGAGGTATAGAAATTCAGCAGTTAAACTGTATTTCCTGCTTATAGTACTACTGCTACTCAATCTATTTTGTTCATTTATTAGAAGAATTAATAGGCATTGACGGTCAAAATAAGAATTTTATTATTGCAGCAAATGACAGAAGCAGAAGAGAAAGAGTTCCTAATGTTGTGACAACCTTAATGATTCTTTAAAAGGTACAGGATTGTGTGCATATGTGTGGAAAGGAGTAGGAAACAAAAGCAGGAGGTTAAGACAGGTATTTAAAGGGAATTCTGAGATAGCTACATTAGAATATTTGTTTTTGGCTGGGCCGGGTGGCTCACACCTGTAATCCCAGCACTTTGGGAAGCCAAGGCAGGCAGATCAAGAGGTCAGGAGATCGAGACCATCCTGGCCAACATGGTGAAGCCCCGTCTCTACCAAAAATACAAAAATTATCTGGGTGTGGTTGTGCATGCCTGTAGTCCCAGTTACTTGGGAGGCTGAGGCAGGAGAATTGCTTGAACCCGGGAGGCGGAGGTTGTAGTGAGCCAAGATCGTGCCACTGCACTCCAGCCTGGTGCCTGGCAACAGAGAGAGACTCTGTCTCAAAAAAAAGAAAAAAAAAAAAAGAATATTTATTTTTTAGAAAACTGCTCTGAAGTCTGTCCAGTGTACCAAAAACATAACTACACCCCAATGAAAAAAACAAAAAAACAAAAACAAAAAAAAACCAGAGCAGACTTTAGTGCAAGTTTAATCTGCTAATTTATTTGTGGGAAAAAAAGCTAGTTTTGATGAGAAAAGTTCAGTCCTTTCCTTGTAAATACAAAGAAACAACAGGAATTTTTAAAGGTAGTAGGCCAGAAAATGCAACAGTAACTCTTATAATCCTTTTCAATTAAACAGACAAATCAAGTTGAAGACAAGCGTTAAAATACCATTCAGCCTGAATATTTATCAGTCTATATATCATGCTGTTCAATTGGCTTTTGATTAAAACAACAACTACAACAAACTTTGTAAGAGCTACCACTACATTTAAGAGTGATGAAAATGAGTTCCCCTTGAAGATACTGTTTAAGCATAAAAAGCTATATAATATCTTATACATATTAACCAGTGTTTTTACAAAAGTAATGCAGTTTTGGATTGATGATATTACACTGTATTTGTGGTAAAGTACTAGGCACAAGAATATATAAATATCAATTAGGAATTTTCAGTCTAATCAGCATCTAAGGTTATCATTTAATTCTTGGCAATATATAATAACGCATGCATTTTGGTACTTAAGTCATGAATTGTGGAGAGGAAGAAGCAATGTATTATAGTAACGGTTTATATTTAACAAGCAATTGCAGTGTTGAACAAATCTATGAACTTCGTGATTTGTTTTGTCGTTGGTCACTTGCGGTAGATCCTTGATTTGATTCTTGCATATTCATGCTTTCTCTATCTGCAGTCTTGTTTTCTTCATCTTCCTCATCATCATGTAGGTCTTTTGAAATTAATTGTCTAGCTAGTTTGATATTGAGTCCTTCATTGTAGTGAAGCTTTCTTTTCGTTTCAAATTGTCGCCTTTTTTCTCCTTCTTCAGCTGAGAGGTCACTATCCTCCTCCCCACTGCTGTCTTGTTCCTGAACCAGGCACTTGGGCTCCGAGCCCTGCGCTGCAGCGAATTTCTTAGCTAAGATATCTGGTGCCAAGGTTTCAGTGGTTTCTGCGTCACTACATGTGTCTTCTTCATCACCCATCAAACCATGGTAAGGAGTGTTTGGTTCATCTATTTTCATTAAACCATAGTCTTTGTCTGCTGGATGATAGGCCTCCAGGATGTTCATTTCATCCCCCTTCTGGGATATTTTGCTCAGCTCCTCGCGGACACTCGCGCGGGACTGTTCGGACGTCGCCACCGTGGAGGAAGTCCTGGAGATCTTGTTCTTCAGGATCCCCTTGATGGGCCGGTGCGAGGCCGCCATGGCCTGGTGCTCGGGCTGTTGGCTCGGCGTCGCTGCTTGGCTCGGGGTCCGCGAAGAGAAGGGTCGGGCACCAGCAGAGGCCCGCAGGTAGCCGCGGAGCCCGCTCAGGGCTAAGACGGCCGCACCTGCTGACTCCTAAGCTGCTGGAGCGGTTGTCACGACACAAAGACCCTGACGCCAGAGCCCACGCCGAACGGGTGGGTGGCGGATCCTCGCGCGCCCTTAGCCACTGGCACTTGACCCGCGGCTCGTGGGGAGATGCAGCCCAAAAGATTTTAAAGGGTGTATCAGAAAGGATGAGTTCAGCTGTGCTGCAGTAATAAGCAGCCACAAATCAGCGACTTGACGTACGGTTTCTTTTGTTTTTAAAATGACTCTCCATTTCTCTCATAGCCAGCAGGAGGTTTGTTGCCGCTACTTAGGTATCCAGGCTGCAGAGACTCTGACTTTCCATGGCTTTTATGATCTAGGTGCTGGAGACAATGCTGCAGTTTGTCTGCTCTTAAGAGTTTCTGCCTAGAAGCGTTACTTATTATTTCAACTCATGTTTTAAGATGAAAGCAAGTAACATGTCCACGCCTAATTTCAAAGGGCAGAGGAAGGAGATCCTACCATGTGCTTAGAAAGAGAAGAAACTAAAATCTTAATTTCATTTAATATTTATTTTTAAATTTTTTATTTTGTAGAGAAGGGCTTTTGCCATGTTGCCCAGGATGGTCTCAGTCTCCAGAGCTCAAGTGATCTGCCTGCTTTGGCCTCCCACAGTGCTGAGATTACAGGTGTGAGCTACTATGCTTGGTCTCTGAATGTTTCTAAACAGGACTAATCAGCACCACAAAGGATAGTTTTTACTTTGGCTATGAATGAAGATCCACAAACAGGGCAGAATGCCTAAGCATAGAAATCACTGGCAACTTGGTGCTCCCCTTCTGTTGATGTGCCTCCTTTCTTCAGGAAAGCAATGTCCCTGGGCAAGTACATGACGACATCTAAGGTTGTTCTACTTATGCCCCTTGAGCATTTATTTTTTAAATAGCTTCCTTGATTACATACTGAGTAAAAATTCTTTTTCTTTGAATGAGAAAAAAATAAAGTGTTGGAAGACGGCAGGAAAAGAGACCAAGAGCAACAAAAACAGATGGAAATAACAGAAAAGCAATAACAAAATGGCTAATTTAGACCCAAACTTCTCAATCATTACTTTTTATGTATCTATATAAACACTCCAATTAAAAGGCAGAGGTTTTCAGACTGAGCATAAAAGGCAGAGCCAAATCTATGCTGTCTGTAAGAAAAAGCTGAGAAGAGCAGAAATCGATGCAAAAGGAAACAAACATGTGATGAAGAAAATTAAGGAAGTTGAATGTTGATTCTGTGACACCTATCTTGGCTACCTTGGTGGGCCTAAATTCTGTGCTTTTTTTTTTGCCTTTTCAGGCTTATGGTGTTGCCTACAACTGTTACTGACTTCTCTGCCACTTAGTGGTCACTCAATGACCAGCTTCTCAGACTCTTTTTATGGGCCATGAATCAAAAAAATATTTTGAGAAGAAAAGCAATATGCAGATAAATAGATGTACCTTAAGTACGTCCTTTCTCTTTCAAAATCTGTACACTTAAATCTTTGGAGTAGCTCAGGTGCTCTCTAATACCTTCAAAATGATTTAAAATAAATTTGTAAGTATTCATAGTGGAAATAATGTTATTCTGCTGCAAGCAACTCCATTACAGCCAGAAGAGAAAATTATCTGTAAATGATTATTGACTAGCACTGATTAATATCCATGGATTTGGCCTTGTTGTGAAAGTATTTTGCATCCTCTAAATGCAGGTATATCTATGAATTATTTATGCTAGGATTAGTAGTAGCAGTAGTGGTGGTGGTGGTAGTAGCATTTGCAATTTAACTTAGTTTTGGATCTGTAATTCGTTGCTTAAAATATTTAAGAAATTTAGTTTTACAGCTATAGTTTTAAAAATACAGTCATTCACATCCAGGCAATATAATCAAAGGAAGTAGAAATTGCCAAAACTCTGATAGTGAAAGCTTGAAATGGTTGCTATAATTAATTCATATTTCTATCTCTTAGACAGTGACTACCTACCTATTAAAATGTCTGTCTGACTTTCAAGAACTGGATGACTATCAGCAAAATATGATTCAAGTAAGACAAAAATTAAGCTATACATTGAATCATAGGAAATTTAATATTTTTGAAATGCCTCAAAGTTATGCTCATAATCCTAAAGCCGCTATATATGTCAAAAACCCAACAAGCATGAATTTTGAAAGGCAGTGTGTCTCCATAATGTTAAAAGTCTTTTAGAATAATTCTTTGTCTCTGTAAGTAAAAAAAAAATTTGCAAAAGGAAAGATGATAAATTATTATGTGAAATGTATGCTGTTGTTGGTTAGTGAGAAAAAGCAGCCCACGAGAAACAAAAAATGCAAAAAATTTTTTTCTCCAAAAGCCTGTTATTAAATTGCTAATGCAGCTTCTACTTGATGGTATCATCAAATCGAGGAAACAATATGTTTTTGTATTAGAGTAAGGAAGCACAGGTTTTTCTCGTAGCTTTAATTTTCCAGCATTTTATCTGCAATCATTTTGTTCTCAACTCACATACAATTGTTTGGTCTGTTGGTTGGTTGATTGGAGGGCCTCTGTGGCCCCCCGTCCCAACTCCCTTCCATGTGCCTTAGCAAGGGATGTATAAAAAGGGCTTTTTGAGAGTTAATAGCTGATGCTTCTCTTGATTTGCTTTTTGCTGATGTTGTGACCAAACCTTTCAGACATTTGTTTTTGTGCTTTTAAATGCAAATTCCAGTCTGTGGGAGAGAACACATTTTGAAAAATCTTGCCCCTTGCTTTGTGATTTGCATATTAGAATGACTCATGATTTGCATTTCGGATGATTGTGGACCATGATATGCTCTGAACATTTCCTAATTAAAATGGATGACTTTTACTTCTGGAGTTTTGCTGGGGTTTTCAATATATCCAATTAACTTTTACCTTTGAAGCCAAAATTACAATAAGCGGAACACTACTCTGTATACTATGTCTTAGCTGTTTGAAAATATTCCGAGATTATTTAGGAAGATATATTTTACTTGATCATGATCTTTCTAGATCTGGCAGAATTTACAACTGTGTAACAATTTTCAGATTATATGCATTTTCTTGAAGTAGTTTTGAGTAGAGATATCTTTCAGGATTATGTTATGGGCCATTAATTAAACCCCATCAATGAATGCCAGCATTGAAATAATATTAAAAGTTGATCATTTTTAGGTTGAAATTGTAGTCATTTTTGGTTGAATTTGTGGGTTGAGACTATAGTCCAAGGTCACGTTGAATACTTACCTGCATAAACACTTCATCACCTCCTTTGGGAGAGCAGGCCATCACCCTATCCCTCCCTCATGCATCTTATCATTTTATTTATATGAATATTTAGAAATATTCACTGGCAAATGGCCTAGAAAGTGAGGTCCCTAGAACGTCAGTATTAACATTTCCAACAAAGGAAAAGTCATTCTTATTCTCTCGGAGTA
Organism: Cebus imitator; assembly: GCF_001604975.1. Lineage (NCBI taxonomy): Eukaryota > Metazoa > Chordata > Mammalia > Primates > Cebidae > Cebus > Cebus imitator. The sequence goes on from NW_016107446.1 coordinate 2,341,631, forward strand.
TGTGACTGACTAGAGAGTATACTTGAAGGTAGACAATATCCAGAAAAGTGTTGAAGACTGTGCTTCAGGCACCTCTTTGATGCTACTTCTGCTCTTTTCAGACTCAGGTGTTTCCAAGGACTTTGGACGCTTGTTCCTGGCTCACCCACTACTGCTTGCTCCTAGGTAGCCATATAATTTGCCATAGAATTCAGAAGAGGTTTTAGAGAAAAGGTAGGTGCTTTTAACAACTACAGCAGAGCCACAGACCTAAACTGGGACTCTGTCTGTAAAGCAGAACCTGTGGCCATCCAAATCTGCAGCCACCATATAATAGAGACTTCTGTTTGCCCACCTGCAACTGTTATTAGTGCTTCTTTGTTGACTCTGACGTTTAGTAAGAACAGCAGTCTCAGCTTGGTGCTGTCTTGGTCTGTCACGGCTGCTATCACAAAATACCTGAGACCGAATAATCTATAAATAACAGGAATTTATTTGTCACAGGTCTAGAGGCTAGAAGTCCAAAATCAAGACACTGGCAGGTTTTGTGTCTGGTGAGGGTCTGATCGCTGCTTCCAAGATGGTGCCTTGAATGCTGAGTCCTCACGTGGTGATAAGTGAAAGGGCAAAAGGGGCCTAACTAGTTCTCTTCAGCTTCTTAATAAAAACACAAATCCATTCATGTGGGTGGGGTCCTTATGGCCTAATTACTTCCCAGAAGCCACATCTTTTAATATTGTTGCATTGGGGATTAAGTGTCAACATGAATTTTGGACGAAACACAAACAAACATTCATACCAAAGCAGTGCCCATGCATGTGCAACTTGGAACATGCAACTCAAAAGACAGTTAAAAAAAAAAAAAAAAAAAGGAACAGTCAGGCTTGCTTGATGTGAAGTGGTAGCCAGCCCAGGAATGCACTCTTGCATTGACTCTCCTCATTCCTTGTTTTCTTTCTCTAACTCCTGATCCATGAGATCACACTGCTTAAAAAAGCAATACCGCATAGGCTTATGCCTCAGGTTCTGCTCTTTGAGTAACCAGCCTAAGAATATTAGGAACAGTTACATCCATAAAAACAGATTTGGCACTGTTTTAGATGAATACATTGAATCCATTTCAGTTGGTTCCTTAGGAAAATAGCTACTAGCTCTTGGCTATAGGCAGCTGTAAAATTCAGAGGTCAGGGGCATAGGCATAAGAAAATATAAATACAACAACTATTAGCAAAGGCTCTCAACCTCAGAACTCAGTGGCAGCAGACTGGAAAAAGTTCTAACAAAAGTAAAATCTGACAAAGTGTTTGCCCACCTTGAAGGAAAAATTGTGAAATATAGTGTGAAAATGACGTAACACAGTAAAGCAAAGCAAAAGAGGTGGCGCAAATGTAGAACTGCATAGAAACAAAATTTTGCAGGAAGCAGTTGCATGAGGAGGCTGAGGAGCAGAGAATGAATGTGTGCTTTGTGTAAAGCAACAAATTTGGAATCTTACACTGGCTTCACTCCTCCTACAAAAATCTCTTGCAAAAGCTGGCTCAAAAACACCCAGTCATATGAATGATATTTTAGAAAAGGGACTAGAACTTTTTATATACAACATCTATACAAAGATGCTACTGAAAAAAGAAGAAAAGAGCAACAAAGAACACCCGAAGAAGACGAGTATTCCCCAGAAAATTATTGATATGGGGAAGAGCAAATTTACAAAAAATAAAATTTTCATTAAAGAAATGCCATTTAAAAAGTATACAATGAAGAAGGAGTGGAAACTTAAGGAAGAGGTGTAGGATAGCAAGACACTATTAGACACAGCCTGACAGAACTCTGAATAGAAATAAAATAAAACAGCAAACCATCACCAAATACATGCTAAAGAAAAGAAATTAAGTAAAAGGGAGAGTAGAAATTAAAAACATCCCCCCACAAAAAAAAAAAAAAAAAAAAAAAAAACAACAAACAAACAAAAAAAAACCAGAAAGAAAGAAAAAAGAAAAGTGCTAAAAATATTGCAGTAACCAAGAGGGAGAAAAAAGTAGCCCAAATAACTTTTTATACTTTAAAAAATGACACATAATATTTGTACATGTTTATAGAGTACATGTGATACTTTGCTACCTGCATAAGCTATGTAATGATCAAGTCAGGGTATTTAGGATTTCCATCACCTTGAGTACTTGTTATTTCTATGTGCTGGGAACACTTCAAGACCTCTCTTTTAGTTATTTTGCAATATACAACATATTTTTGCTAACTGTAGTCAATCTACTCTGCTATTAAACACTAAAACTCCTTCCATCTAACTGTGTGTCTGTACCTGTTAACCAGCCTCTCTCTATCGCTCTCCCTGCCACCCACACATCCTTCCCAGCCTCTGGTTTCATTCTACTCTCTACCTTCATGGGATCAACATTTTTAGCTCCCACATATGAGTGAGAATATGTGATGTTTTTCTTCTTGGGCCTGGCTTATTTTATGTAACGTAATGACCTCCAGTTCAATTTGTGTTGCTGCAAATGACATAATCTCATTCTTTTTAATGACCGAATAGTATTCTGTTGTGTATACATACCACTTTTTATTAGCCATTCATCTGTTGACAGACAATTAGGTGAATTCCATATCTTTGCAATTGTGAACAGTGCTTCAATTAATATGTGAGTACAGGTATCTCCTTTATATATTAATCTCCTTTCCTTTGGATAAAATAGCCAGATTGCTGGATGGTATGGTAATTCTATTTTTAGTTTTTTTGAAAAACCTCCATACTGTTTTCCATAATGGCTACACTAATTTACATTTCCACCAATAAGAATTCTCTTTTCTTTACATCTTCACCAGCATCTGTTATTTCTTGTCATTTTATTAATAGCCATTCTGATTAGGATAAGAGGACATCTCTTTGTGGTTTTGATTTGCATTTCCCTGATGATTAGTAATGTTGAGCATTTTTAAGAAACTTATTGGCAATTTATATGTCTTTTGAGAAATGTCTATTCATGTCCTTTACCCACTTTGTAATCAGTTGCATGTAATCAGATTCTTACTATTTTCCCCTGTTGAGTTTTTTTGAGTTCTGTATTAGTTTATTTTCATACTGCTATGAAGAAATACTCATGACTGGGTCATTTATAGGGCAAGAGGTTTAACAAACTCACATTTCACATGGCTGGGGAGGGTGAAGGTGAAGGAGGAGCAATCATGCTGGAAGGTGAAGGAGCAAAAGCATGTATTATATGGCAGCAGACAAGAGAGGTTGTCCAGGGGAACTGTTCTTTATAAAACCAACACCTTTCCTGAGACTTACTATCACAAGAAAAGGATGAGCAAAACCTGACCCCATAATTTAATTCAGTAACCTCCCACTGCACCCCTCCCATGACATGTGGGAATTATGAGAGCTACAATTCAAGATGAGATTTGGCTGGGGACATAGCTTTAGTATATCAAGTTCCTTGTATATTCTGGATATTGGTTCCCTGTGGGATGAATAGTTTGTGAATTTTCTTCCATTTGGCAGGTTATTTCTTCACTCTGTTGATTCTTTCCTTTGTTATGAAGAAGCTTTTAGTTTAATATAATCTCATTTATCTATTTTTGTTTTTCTTGACTGTACTTTCGAGGTTATAATCCTAAAATCTTTGCCTAGACCAGTGTCCTAAAATGTTCCCCCTAAGTTTTCTTCTAGTGGTTTTATAGTTTCAGGTCTTGCATTTAAATTCTTTAATCCATTTTGAATTGATTTGTGTACAATGTGAGAAATAGCAGTCCAATTTTATTCTTCTGTATATGGCTATCCAATTTTCCCAGCACCATTTATAGAAGAGGGTATCCTTTCCCCAACATATGTTCTTGACACCTTTGTTAAAACTAGTGGGCTATAAATATGTAGATTTATTTCTGGGTTCTCTATTTTGTTCCATTGATCTATGAGTCTGTTTTTATACCAATAGCATGATGTTCTGGTTACTATAGCCTTGCAGTCTATTTTGAATTCATGTAATGTGATGCCTCTAGCTTTGTTCATCAGTTCTCAGGACTTCTTTGGTTATCTGGGCTGGGCATTTTGTGGGTGTGTGTGTGTGAGGTGATCCATACAAATTTTAGGATTTTTTTTGTTGTTGCTATTTTGTAAACAATGTCATTGGTATTTTGACAGGCATTGAATTGAATCTATAGAATACTTTGATCATTATGTTCATTTTAATGATTTTATGATATTAATTTTTGTGATCCATGAGCATGGGATGCATTTCTATTTGTTTGTATTCTCTTTATTTCATCAGTGTGTTGAAGTTTTCCCTGTATAGGTCTTTTACCTCCTCTGTTAATTTATAATTTACATATATACAAATTATAAATATTGTATATATAAAATAGCTAGAAATTAGTAGCATTTCTATACATCAATAACAAACTAGCAAAAATGAAATAAAGAAACAATCTCATTTAAAATAGCTACTATATATATGTTTAAAATATATTTAACATATTGTTGAAGATTTTTTTTTTTTACAATATCTCTTTGGCAAATTTCTCACTTCTATGTTAAATTTTTTTTTAAATTTGTATTGCTTTTTTGAATTGTTCTGTATCTCACTGAGCTTATTTGAATTCTTTTTTCAGGATTTTATAAATTTCTTTCATATATATATATATGCATATTTGTTGAGATTTTATTTTTTGCCTAATATGTGGTCTATCCTGGAGAATGTTCCATGTGCTGATGAGAAGAATGTGTATTCTGTAGCCGTTTGATGAAATGTTCTATAAATGTCTGCTAAGTTTACTTGATTTAAAGTGAAATTTTAATGCAACTGTAGCTATTGGATGAAATGCTCTATAAATGTCTGTTAAGTCTACTTGATTTAAAATGAAATTTTAATGCAATTGTTTCTGTTAATTTCCTGTCTAGATAATCTGTTAATGCTGAGAATGGAGTGTTGAAGTCCTTAACTATTGTTGTATTGGAATGTATCTTCTCCTTTAGATACAACATTTGCTTTATATATTTGGGCCTCTGGTATTGGATGCATATATGTTTACAATTGTTTTATCTTTTTGCCAAATTTATCACTTTATCCTTATGTAATAGCGTTCTTTTTTTTCTGTTTTCAATTTAAGTCTGTTTTATCTAATATAACCATAGCTACTGCTTGTTTTTTGTTTCCATTGTCATGGAATACCTTTTTCCTTCTTTTCACTTTCCCCCATATGTGTCTTTATAGGTGAGATGAGTTTCTTATAGACAGCATATAGTTGAGTCATGTCTTTTTCTTATCCACCAGCCAATCTATATCTTTTAGTTGAAAAGTTTAGTTTATTTAAAGTTATTGTTGACATATGACATATTTCTGTCATTTTATTAATTAGTTTCTTGTTGTTTTATATATCTTTTGTTTCTTTCTTTCTCATTGTTTATTATTGCAGTTTGGTGGTTTTCTGGGGTGGTAACATTTGAGTTCTTTCTCTTCCTCATTTGTGCATTTGACCTCTCAGGGTATTTTTTTTTTCTCACTTTTGTGTGTTTTTGTGATGATAGAGTCCATTTGTTTCCAGATGTAGGACTCCGTTAAGCATGTACTGTAGGTCCCATCTAGTGGTAATGAATAAGCATGTACTGTAGGTCCCATGTAGTGGTAATGAATTTCCTCAGCTTTTCCTTGTCTAGGAAAGACATTTATGAAAGACAGCTTTTCTGAGTATAGTATCTTTGGCTAATAGTTTTCTTTTTCTTACAGCACTTAGAATATTCTGTCTCATTCTCTCTTGGCCTATAAGGTTTCTGCTGAGAAATATTCTGTTATTCTGATGTAGATTCCCTGATAAGTGACTAGAATTTTTTTTTTTTTTTGCTGTTTTTAAAGTTCTCTTTTTGTCATTCACTTTTGAGAATTTGACTACAATGTGCCATGGAGAAGATATTTTTGCATTGTATCGATTTGGGGATCTCTTAGCTGCATATATCTGTTTAAATATCTTGTTAGACATGTGAAGTCTTCAGCTGTTATTTTGTGAAACAGATTTTCTATTTCTTTTGTTTTCTTTTTGCCTTTTGAGACACCCAAAATTTGAATATTCAGTTGCTTTTTGGAGTCCCATATTCTATGTAGGCTTGATTTTTTTTTTTAATTGGGTTATTTTAAAAGCCCTGTCTTTAAGTTCTGAAATTATTTCTTCTGTTTGATCTAGTCTATTGTTGACACTTTTGAATGTATTTTATATTTTATTCAGTTTGTTCTTTAGTTCCCAACTTTCTGTTTGATTCTTTTTTACATTATCTATCTCCTTAGTAAATTTCTCATTTATATACTAAATTATTTTTCTGATTTTTTGGTATTGCTTTTCTGACTTGTCTTGTATAACACTGAGCTTATTTAATATCATTAATTTGAATTCTTTTTCCAGGATTTCATAAATTTATTTCTTATTGAAATCTGTTGCTAGAGAATTACTGTATTCCTTTGGAGGTGTCCCATTTCCTTGCATTTTCATGTTTCTTGTGTCCTTATGTTGATACCTGCAAATCTGGTATAACAGCCTCTTCTTCTAGATTTTTGAATTTGCTTTTGTATGGGAGGACTTTTTTCTGAATATGTATCTATGGTGTTGATTGGGTAGGGCACTTTGGCTATGATTCTGGATTTGTGCAGTAGTGTCATCTACATATGATTTTTTTGGCTGTAAACAACATCCATGATGTCTGTCGTTTCCTCGGTGTCTGGTTGGTACCAAGGACATTGTTGGTAGAGGCTATGGTGAAGTTTTGTTGGGTACTGGTACATCAGGTGGTCTAAACCTCAGGCCCCAGTGGTTGCAGTGGCAGTCTAAGAACTGGTTGGGCCCCAAGGTAGTGTGTACTGGAATTGGTGTTAGCAGGTTCAGGTGGGCCAATTATTGGGTTTCTCAGGTGCCAAAAGTTGTAGTGGTGGGCTGGGCAGGTGGGCAGGTCCCCAGGCCCCTGGGCACTGAACATGATATGGCCAAGGCTGTCACAGTGGGGGACAATCTCCTGGCTCCCAAGTGATTTGTGCTGGTGTTGGCAGTGGCTGTAATGGGCTGTGTAGGCCAATCCGAAGGCCCACAGGTGGCATGTGTTGGTAAGTGACAGCTGGTGTGTTAGTGGCAGGTTGGGTGGACACATCCTCATGACACTGGGAAGAGTGGTTACCACCAATGGTGGTGGATGGTACACAGTGATCCCTAGGATCTTGGATTATATGCTTGTGTGCTGAGGAGGAAGGGTGAGTAGAGCTGGGCTGGGAAGGCCTGTCCTGAAGCACCCTCATTGATTTGTGTGGGACTGGCTGTGGTAGACAGAGACAGGTTGATCCTCAGGTCCCTGTCAAATGCTTAGGTGAGGGCAATAGCATCTGCACTGTGGCCTTACTGGAGAGGAGAGTGCAGCTGCTTTCAGTGGCAGCAGCTTTAAGCAGACAGCTAGCAGAACACGTACTTTCACCCCAGTTGGTGGCTACAAGCAGAGTAGACTTTTCTCAGGGCACATTTAAATGTGATGTGGTCCTGTTAATGAGGGCAGTGGGGTCATTGCCAGAGACTTCTGCTTTAGACCGTGTGGCTACAACCAGCAGCAACACCCAGTTGCACATGGAAGCTGTTGCTGGGGCACCAGGGATGTGGAGATGCAAGGGCTTTTAGGCCTTAGAGGAGGATGTAGTCTTGTGGGGGCTGGGCTTTCAAAATGGTGCCTTGCTATAGCTGCCCAGGCCTCCAGCGTGAGCTCTCTCTCAGGAGAAATGCCATTATGCAGTCTCCAGGCAGCTTCCTGCATAAATCTTGGACCCCTGTGGGTCAAGGGACTCTCATGGCTGGAATTGCAGGGCTCCATGGTGAGAATGTGGATCACTGGTAGTCACTCATTTTTCCTTTCCCATGTTGGAAATCCTCTCCAGTCTCTCAGTCAGTCCCAGCCAGGCAGGCTGCCTCACTTCCCTCTCTTTCCTTTCCTGTCATTTTTCTGTTGAATTTCAGCATTCCCTCTTAGTTGATCTACTCAAAGTGTGATTATTCGACTCAATATTTTGGTTCTTCTTTTTTCCCAAGTAACTTTTGAACATAGTATTTTGACTATATACTTCAGATTAAAGATAAAAATAGTGTACACATATTGAATTTTAGTTAGTCACTTCGTTTTTCACAGTCATATGGGTTAGTAGTTCTGAAACAATTTCTGGGCATTTCAGGATTAAGCAAATAAATAAATGTATTGAGGCTAATGGGTCTGAGGGTTCTCCCTTTTGGAGAACTGAGTTAACAAGTATGTAGAGGGCTGACATTAAGATAAACCCTGTGGTATGAACTGGAATTGGAGGTTTCTGTAAAAATCCATAATTACACACATGTATATGTCATTCATATATTTCCTAGCCTTCCCTCCTGAGGGGGCCTGGGAGGAATATGCCTCAGTGCCAATGAGCACCCAGATCTTGGGTTCTAAATCCTGCCCTCTAATAAAATATCTTGACAAATGGATCCCTTAGAGAAAAGACAGATCCAAGTGTTGTGGCAAGTAAAATACAAGGTGAATAATAGAATATCCTTTTGTACCAGGAAGTAAGGAAGTGATCAAAGAATGCTGGGATATGCCATAAGGACCCAGGCACCATCTTGCAAAGATATTATCACTGGTCAATGTGCAGAATGTGCAGGTTTGTTACATAGGTATATATGTGCCTTGGTGGTTTGCTGCACCTATTGACCTATCCTTTAAGTTCCCTCCCCTCAACCCCCAACCCTCAACAGGTCCTGGTGTGTGTTGTTTCCCTGTGTTCTCAATGTTCAACTCTCACTTGTGAGTGAGGACAAGCAGTGTTTGGTTTTCTGTTCCTGTGTTAGTTTGCTGAGGATGATGGCTTCCAGCTTCATTCATGTCCCTGTAAAGGACATAATCTCATCCTTTTTTATGGTGGCATAGTATTCCATGGTGTATATGTACCACATTTTTTTTATCCAGTATGTCACTCATGGACACTTGGATTGGTTCCACGTCTTTGCTATTATAAATAGTGCTGCAATAAACATAGGTGTGCATGTATCTTTATAGTAGAATAAATTTTATATTCCTTTGGGTATATACCAAGTAATGTGATAGCTCGGTCAAATGGTATTTTTACTTCAAGATCCTTGAGGAATTGCCACACTGTGTTTCACAATGATTGAACTAATTTACATTCCCACCAACAGTGTAAAAGTGTTCCTTTTTCTCTGCAATATTGCAAGCCTCTGTTGTTTTTTCAGTTTTTAATAATCACCATCCTGACTGGTGTAAGATGGTATCTCATTGTGGCTTTGATTTGCATTTCTCCAATGATCAGTGATGTTGAGCCTTTTTTCATATGTTTGTTGGCTGTGTAAATGTCTTCTTTTGAGAATGTCTGTTCATATCCTTTGCCCACTTTTGATGGGGTTCTTTTCTTGTAAATATGTTTAAGTTCCTTGTCAATTCTGGATATTAGACTCTTGTTAGATGGGTAGATTACAAAAATTTTCTCTTATTCTGTAGGTTGCCTGGTCACTCTGTTGATAGTTTCTTTTGCTGTGCAAAAGCTATTTAGTTTAATTATATCCCATCTATCATATTTTAGCTGTTGTTGCAATTGCTTTTGGTGTTTTTCTCATGAAGTCTTTGCTCATGCCTATTTCCTGAATGGTATGGCCTAGGGTTTCTTTTAGGGTTTTTATGGCTTTGGGTTTTACATTTAAATCTGTAATCCATCTTGGGTAAATTTTTGTATAAGGCGTAAAAAAGGGATCCAGTTTCAGCTTTCTGCATACGGCTAGCCATTTTCCCCAGCACCATTTACTAAATAGGAGATCCTTTCCCCATTGCTTGTTTTTGTCAGGGTTGTCAAAGATTAGATGGTTGTAGATGTGTGGTGTTATTTCTGAGGTATCTGTTCTGCTTTATTGGTCTATATGTCAGTTTTGGTACCAGTACCTTGCTGTTTCAGTTACTGCAGCCTTGTAGCATAGTTTGAAGTCACCACTTGTTAACTTACCCAGAACAACTTCCAGTCCTGCAAGCTCCATTCATAGTAAGAGCGCTATGCAGATATGCCATTTTTAATCTTGTATACTATATTTTTACTATACGTTTTCTGTGTTTAAATACACAAATACTTAGCATTGTGTTACAATTGCCTACAATATTCAGTGCAGTAACATGCAGCACAGGTTTGTAGCCTAGTAGCAATAGGCCACATCATATAGCCCAGGCGTATAGTAGGCCATACCCTTTAGGTCTGTGTGAATGCATGCTATACTGTTCACATGATGGAATCACCTAAGGACTTACTTTTCAGAACTTATCCCAGTCATGAAGTGGCACATGACATATTAGAAAGGTAGGATGGTGAAGATATGGATATCTTTCAAATTGTAGAACACAAAGATAAGGAGATGAAAAAAGAGAAAAGACTTGAAATTCAAGAGGATCAATCCAGAAGGTTATCCTACTGGTAAGACTTCCAGAAAGAGAAAAGAAAGAAAATGTAGGGGTAATGTTTATCAAAAATGCTAGGAGAATCTTTCCCAAAGATGAGAAGAGATATGTCTTTAAGACCATAGTAACACATAACAGGTAGTGAAAACAGGACCCTGGGCTAAGACAATTAGAGAGCAATCCTATATTTTGTTACCTGATATTTAAGTAAAATCTGAAAATGTCTAAGTGTAAAGATTATCTGGAAATTTTCAAAGTTAAACAAAGATTATCTGGATAATTTTAAAGTTGAACAGAACAAAAAGCTAAGGAACAAAATAGTGTTCATTAGACCAAATTATCCTAGGTCAGCCACTCTTTTCAAAATCCAAATCCCAGATCCCAGAAATTTCCAGAGTTTTTAGATGAAACAACTCCACAATAATAGTGGTATGTCACAGTAACAAGGGAGGGTGTTCACTGAAAAAGCTGCCAATAGTCAAAGCTGGAACAATTCAAACAAGAAAATAAAGTCCTATTGGATTTTAACTCAAAGCATAAAATAAATACTCATGAGTCCATGATGATGTAACTAATAATGTATGCAGATACTTTGCTCTCAAAGAGGTGGAACATAACTCCTCACCCTTTCCTGTGGGCTGCACTTGATGACTTCCTTCTCAGTATTACTGCATGAAAAGGGGAAAAAAGTGTAAGTTGGCAGTGGAGAAACCTGACAGGCACTACTTTGGTTAAAAGCAAGGCTAACATCAGCAGCTGTAAATCACGTTCATCATATATATCCTTGATGTGATGTGATGAGAATGACACTTTATCTCTATAGTCCATCTCCCCAGAGCCCATAATGCAACTCTGATTCATTAGGAAAACATAAGCCAGCCCCCAATTGACATTCTACAAATACCCCTCAAAGCTGTCAAGGTCACTAAAAATGAGAAAAATCTGGGAAACCTTGTCATAGCCAAAAGGAGCCCAGGGAGATGTGACGATTAACTGTAATGTGGTATCCTGGGTAAGATCCTGGAACAGCAAAAAGGACATTAGGGAAAACTAAGGAAATCTGAATGAAGCATAGACCTTATTTAATAATAATATCAATAACTGTGACAAATGTTCCACAGTAACTAATAATTTTAGTAATGGTGGCACTCACTGGGAAATCTCTGCACTATCTTTGCAATTTTCTGCAAATTTCCTAAGATTTACAAATTTTATTTAAAAAAAAAATCAAATCCCATGTTCTGCCCTGGATTGCTCCCCTCTCCGACAGGGCAGAGGAGCCATACCTTCCTATCATGTCTGTTCCCTGAACTCAGCCTCCACATGGGACAGACACAGTTCTTTGTTGCTACCGTGTCCGGCACACACCATTACTCAGCAGGAAATTCAAAGGGGACTAGGATTAGGCTCATTTCTGTACATCTATTGCCATTCCTAGACCCCAAATCCCCTCCCCAAATCCCTAGAGATCTAATTATTTATTCTTTAACTTGCTGCCAACTTGCCAGGTCTTCAGCTCCCTCTAACTGTAATCACCCAAGTTCCTGGCCGCTACTTTGACTTCCTTCCTGGCTCTCACAACTTGATTTTTTCCTGAAACAGAAAGAAGGCATGTCAGTTTTGCAGGGAAACTTAGATTGTATAGTTAAATCCTTTCACTTTATGTATAAGAAAACCGAGATCCAGAAGTCTCATAGCTAGTCTTGACTCCAGAGGCAAATTGAAGTTTATTTTAAATTTCATTTTGGAGTAAATGTAAGGTAAAATATTTACCTAGTTTCTCTTCTTTTGGTTTCTAAAGCTCCTATATTCAGAAGAAAAGGAAGCCTGTATTTGATTCATTAGTTAATGCAGCAGAGTGTGAAAAATAGAATTAATTTTGACTTTTAAACCTTGGTCTATATTTGCCTTTAGAAACAGAGGCCACATTTTTCTTTATGGAAATGAGCTTGAGAATATTAGGCATTTGAATGAATCATTGACCGTGTTATCTCCTTTTAGATGATATGGCCGAAATTTGAGGGAGCAATCTCTAAGAAAGCAATCTAAACTTAGAGTTGTGCTTTGGATAAAATGTTGCAGGCTCTTAAAATAATATATTTATTTTGGAGCTGTTGCAAATTGTTCCTTGACAATTCCAACAATCATAATAAAAATGGGGACATCTCTGAAGATAGAGAACAGGCTCAGAGGTGTGGAAATTTTGCCTCTTCTGACTGGTCATATATTCAAAAATATCCATGCTGACAGTGTTTTTTTTTTCCTTGCCAATAATCATTTTAGGCCTTTTAGACTGAAAAAGTAGAAATAAATAAATTAGTATCTTGCTGAAACATTTCTACCAAATATCAGGTTGCATTTAAGAAGTGGAAAACGTGGGATTTGAACACATCATACACAAAAAATTAGGATGACTTTCAAAAATACTGATATTTCTCTTTGCTTTTCAGTGCCTGAAGGCAATCATGTCTGAAGTTTACTCTCACTCCCACCAAACAGTGAAATGGAATTATGATCACTCAAATTTCGAAGAAAAGCACATTTGTACCTCTCAACTTTCTGTTACTTCTTTCGCTATCTAGCATCAAGAAAAAGTTATTTTGAAAATTGTAATCATTTCCTAGAATTGACCCAGATCATTCTTCTAAGGAATCTATGGATCAAATACTATAAGGCAATGAGAATGAAAAAAACAATTGTTGTAAGTGACAGCTTGGTGGAGTCTCACAAACATAACGTTGAGTTAAATGAGCCAAACACAGCACATACTGTATGATTCCATTTATGTAAAGTTTAGATACAGGCAGAACTACCCCATGGAGTCAGAATATAGTTATCATTGGGGATCATTACTAATCCCTCCTATCCAAAGCAAGGGCCTTCTTTGGATCTTATACTGTAATCTAGGTGCTGGTTACACAGTATGTTATTTTGGCAAAAAATCAATTAAGCTGATTATACTTATGATGTGGATACTTCTTTCTATTTGAATATAATATACTGCAATAAAAAGTTTTTAAGAAAATCATTCTGAATCCCAGTGACTCAGGAGGCTGAGGCAGGAGGATCACTTGAGCCCAGAAACTCAAGGTTGCTGTGAGCTGTGATTGTGCCACTGCACTCCAGCCTGAGCAACAGAGTGATTCCCTGACTATAAAAATAAAGAAAAAAAAATCAGCCATCAGTCTGAAGATCTTTGCCTCAAGGTAGATGGTTTTTAACCTGTGGTTCTTAGTAAAGCCAATCTGCATTCCATCCAAGAAACTTAAATTATGATTACAAATGCACAAAAAGACTTGTCTAGATTTTAAGATTTTTCCTTCAGACATTAGCTATGGCATAAATGATGATGAGGGTCTTTGCTAAGCAGTGATCTGAGGAAGCTACTTGTTCCAAATTTTAGCAGTTCCAAGAATCTCACTGCCTTTTTTTCTAATGCAGGGTGTTAAAAGCATTTTAGATGTATTGAAGTCAGGGACATTTTGCATAAAACTTGGAGAATTAAATCATGATTGCATAGAAATGCTATTGTACTATAGGCATTATTCATTTCTATTTCAACCACAATGAAATTGCTTTGTAGTTACAGTATTTTCTTAACAGAACAAGTCAAATATATAGAACAAGAGAAGGTCAAAAGCATTCTACCATGTTTTTACTATGTTGCTTTCTTGGAACCTATACAATACCTACCATGAAATTCACTTCAGCAAGAAGTTATTATCTAGAAGACACTATACTTTTTCATTAATTTGACTCAAGCTTCCTTAAAGCATATAAGTGCTGCACAAAGAATGGAAGTTTTGATTTGACATGGTAGTGAATAAAACTGATATTAGCACAAATGGTTATTTAGAACTAAAAATAGTTCAGATTCTCTATCATTTCAATTTTTAAAAGAAAGGCATTTAAAATTGATCTTGAAACATAGCATTTAGCATAATTACACAGTGTGCATGTTTTAGCACACTTTGAAAATACTGACTGGATATCCTGGGAGCTCTTATCACAGTAGACCACAGCACATTAAAAAATCTGTCCATCATTTGGTTGTTGCTATAGCAACAACCTAGTTCCTGCTAGAGAGAACAGGATTGCTTCACTGGCTCCCACGGAACTATAAGCTTGCTTTTCCCCATTGTCCAGCTGTAAGCTGCCATTTTTGCAATGTGGGATGGGGACACACAACATCTTATCAACAAATACAGTTCTGGTGGATGTGAATGGAGAAAAACTCTATTACAATGCCTCTTGTTTGTTTGCTTACAAGTTATGTAATGACACTGACCAGGTAGATGCCTGGTAATTACTTTTGATGTGATGGTGTTTGATCAAGTTTCCATATTATAAGAAGCAATTTTAGATAATTTAAACATAATTTTTACTCCTTCTCTGCTGCTGGAAATCTTATTACTATCTCCAGGCTGTCAGAAGACTACTTTATGCCTGTAGGGGGTTTTGATGCTACCCATGGAAATTCCTGCTAATGTTCTCCAGATGGGACAGGCTGTTGGTGGTTTCCAGGCAGGAAAACCTCCTCTGAGTGATTTGGAAGAGGGCTTCTTTGGCATTCCTGATTCTGGTCTGATTCCTCCCATGTTTTCACATGTGGCTTTAATTCTATGACTCAGAGCACCAGAAATGTGACTGTCTAGCATCCTATGTAAGAGCTCAGGGTCGTAAACCTGAATAAACCCAGGAAATACACAAGTTTCTCTTTAGCTCTTTGTAGATTCTTACCTTTTAATTATTAGTTTAAAAGTAGCCAGGAGAAAGCAAAGACAGTGGAAATGCATCTCTGTATCCTAGATCTACGGGTTATGATTTCTTTTTCTCCTTTTCAATTTTCCACAAACATACTAATTCCATAATATAAACTAATCATACCTTATTCTTTAGATTACCTTAACTTTAAACTTTTCATCTTGAAATAATTTTAAATTTATGAAAAAGTTGCCAAACTAGAACAAACCTCATCACATAGTAACTTTTTATTTACCCACAGTACAATAATTAAAACCTCCTTTATTAATTGGAATTCTACAAGAAAAGGAGCTTTTCCTAATCCATCTATCTCTATTTACCTCTCAATCAATCAATCAATTTATCTCTAGCTGTCCATCTAATTATATCTATTCATCTACCTATATATCTTTGTATCCATGTATGTATCTGTGTCTGTCACCTATCATCTATCTATCTATCTATCATCAATCATCTATCTATGTATGTATGTGCTATCATCTTTCTTCATATCAGTATAGACTCATGGACATCTGTTTCATTCTATGGATCATAATTCATTTCTATAATTATTTTAATGCTCAAATTGTCCCACATTTGGCTGCTGGGAGCCCTTGGAGCTGCTGCCTGTGTCTTTTGCTACATCTGCATTGTTGTTTGTGCATGTCCTTAGTCTCTGGCATCTTAAGATGCTGCAGGCTCATTCTGTACTTACCCTGCCTTAGACCTGGAATTCAGTAATTACCCTGAAGATGCCTGGTTTCTGTTATTGGAGAACATATTTCCAAAACAAAATCTGACTATTAGGGGAATTACATTCTATTTTTTAAAAATCTATCAGAGAAAACCTTATGTGCTCAACATTTTTCTTGCCATTAACAAAAATTGTACTTTAGAACTAGAAGTTTTATTTAAAAACTATATTTTTAACGGGAGTATTGCATTTACTTGAAAACATCTTAACTGTTTCCTTTCTGATTACAAAAGTAACATATGTACATTGCGGTAATTTTTAAAATCCAGAAAGATGCAAATGAAAATTAAATTCCCATTACCAAGTACTAATCACTGTATTTTTAAAAAATTACTAACTTTTTTCTTTAGATTTTAATACATTAAAATAAACACAAAATTCTACTGTACGTTATATATTTTTGAATATTTACCATAGTATTAAATATTTCTCTAAAATGTTCCTCTAATGGGTAAATAATATTACATTGTATAGATCCTATTTCTTAGAAATATATTATGTTTTCTAGTATTTAATCTTATTTGTAATCTGACAACATATATCTGTATACAGAAATATTTGAGCACATCTCTTTATATTGGAGACCATATTTTAAGAGAAAAATTATTTCATTTTTTCATAAACTGGCTTATAAGTGTTTTGTTTTGTTTGTTTGTTTAGACAGAACCTAAAAATGACAGGCTGGAGTGCAGTTGTGTGATCTCAGCTTGCAGCAACCTCTGCCTCCTTAGTTCAAATGATTCTCATGTATCAGCCTCCCAAGTAGCTGGGACTACGGGCACACACCAACATACCTAGCTAATTTTTGTATTTTTATTTTGTATTTTTGTATTTTGTATTTTGTATTTCTAGTAGAAACAGGGTTTCACCACATTGGCCAGGCTGGTCTGAAACTCCTGGCCTCAAGTGATCCACCCACCTCAGTTTCCCAAAGGATTACAGGCATGAGCCACCGTGCCTAGCTGTAAGTGATTTTGTTTTTGTATCTACTGAATTTGGGGATGGAAGCTTTCCAGAATGTCTGATAGCTCTAGCCTGTGCTTATCAGGACAGTTACTAAACACTGCAACATTAGTTTTAGTTAAAATGGTGATTCAACTTTGGTCAGTACTGTAAGTATTCTCTTCCAGGTAAGAATTTCACAATTATTGTTCATTAAATAAATTGATAGCATTGTGGATCTAACAAGGGATGTAAAGGACCTCTTCAAGGAGAACTATAAACCACTGCTCAAGGAAATAAGAGAGGACACAAATGGATGGAAGAACATTCTATGCTCACGGTTAGGAAGAATCAGCATCATAAAAATGGTCATGCTGCTCAAAGTAATTTATAGATTCAATGCTATTCCCATCAAGCTACCAATGACTTTCTTCATAGAATTGGAAAAAACCACCTTAAACTTCATATTGAACCAAAAAAGAGCCTGCATAGTTAAGACAATTCTAAGCAAACAAACAAACCAACAAAAAAAACAAAAAAATGCTACCTGACTTCAAACTATATTACAAGGCTACTGTAATGAAAACAGCATCGTACTGGCACCAAAACAGAGATATAGACCAATGGAACAGAACAGAGGCCTCAGAAAGAACACCACACAACTACAACCATCTGATTTTTAACAAACCTGACAAAAACAAGCCATGGGGAAAGGATTCCCTATTTAATAAGTTGTGTGGGGAAAACTGGTTAGCCACATGCAGAAAGCTGAAATCTGATCCCTTCCTTACACATAATACAAAAATTAACTTTAGATGGATTAAAGATTTAAACATGAGGCCTAACACTATAAAAACTCTAGAAGAAAACCGAGGCAAAACCATTCAGAACATAGGTATTGGCAAGGACTTCATGACTAAAACACCAAAAGCAATGGCAACAAAAGCCAAAATAGACAAATGGGATCTAATCAAACTTAAGAGCTTCTGAACAGCAAAAGAAACTATAAATAGAGCGAACTGGCAACCAACAGAATGGGAAAAAATCTTTACAATTTACCCATCTGACAAAGGGCTAATATCCAGAATCTACAGAGAACTTAAACAAATTTACAAAAACAAACAACCCCATCAAAAGTGGGCAAAGGATGTGAACAGACACTTTTCAAAAGAAGACATTTATGCTGTCAACAAACGTGAAAAAAGCTCATCATCATTGGTCATTAGAGAAATGCAAATCAAACCCACATTGAGATACCACCTCACGCCAATTAGAATGGTGATCATTAAAAAATCAGGAGACAACAGATGCTGGAGAGGATGTGGAGATAGAAGAATGCTTTTACACTGTTGGTAGGAGTGTAAATTAGTTCAACCACTATGGATGAAAGCGTGGTGATTCCGCAAGGATCTAGAAATAGAAATACTATTCTACCCAGCAGTTCCATTTCAGCCCATCAATGATAGACTGGATCAAGAAAATGTGGCACATATACATTGTGGAATACTATGCAGCCATAAAAAAGGATTAGTTCATGTCTTTTGCAGGGACATGAATGAAGCTGGAAATCATCATTCTCAGCAATCTGACACAAGAACAGAAAACCAAACAGTGCATGTTCTCACTCATAAGTGTGTGTTGAACAATGAGAACACATGGACACAGGGAGGGGAACATCACACACTGGGGTCTTTCAGGGGGCAGGGGGCTAAGGGAGGGATGGCAGGAGGTGGGGGAATTGGGGAGGGATAGCATTAGGAGAAATAATTATATAGATGACAGGGTGACGGATGCACCAAACCACCATGGCACATGTATACCTATGCAACAAAACTGCATGTTCTGCACATGTACCTCAGAACTTAAAGTATAAAAATAAAAATAAAAATAAAATAAAATATTCCTGAAATGAAACTTCCACAGGGAAAAGACTGAGGTTCAGAGTTGACGGGACTTGCTTAGGATCTCACATTTGGACATTCCACAGCCAGGAGTTCAGTGTTCAGGAAGTACCTAAATGAATGGTGCTGATGCTACCCATACTTGAAACCAAGTTTTGTTGTTGTTGTTGTTGTTGTTTTCTGAGGTGGAGTTTCACTCTTGTTGCCCAGGCTGGAGTGCAATGGTGTGATCTTGGCTTGCTGCAGCCTCTGTCTCCCGGGTTCAAGTGATTCTCCTGCCTCAGCCTTCCGAGTACCTGGGACTACAGGTGTGTGCCACCATACCCAGCTAATTTTTATATTTTTAGTAGAGATGAGGTTTCACCATATTGGCCAGGATGGTCTTGATCTTTGACCTTGTGATCCACCCACCTCAGCCTCCCATCATCCTGTGATTACAGGAGTGAGCCACTGTGCCAGGCCAAAACCAAGCTTTATACAATTTAGTATTTAAAGGAGTGTTATGAACTTTAGTTGCTATAGGAATTTTAAAAAAGAGAGAGTAGTGTATGGATTGCACATTCCTGGATGGCTTCCTGGAGGCAGCTGAATTTACGCCCTTCCTGAAAGACAACTTGACTTTTCTAGGGCAAAATTGTCAGTACTTATGTCATCACAGTAAGAATTAGGTAAAAAGGAGTCTTGCAGATGATTTCATAAATGGAGAATTGGGGAATAATGTTGAAGAACTTCTTATGTGATGAGCCTGGTAAAAAGATCTATGCTTTATTCTCTAAACAATTTTACTTCAACCTGAAGAACTTTGTCAAAAGATGTATAAGCCACAGCCAAACATCAAATTCGGATCCCAAGGCAACATTTTCTTTTCTCCTCTAATGAAGAAAAATCAATTAAGATCTGAATTACTAAGAGATTAGGCTTGACATATTATCATATGAATGCTTGGAATGTGATTAAATACATATATACAGTGACGAGTGTATTTATTACCATCAATTGGTATATGAGTTAATACTCATTTTACCCCCCTTTTTAAATTTCTTAAAATATATATGATTGGGAGGAAAATACCTCTAAAGGTTTTCATAAGAACACATTCTAAATTCTATGAAAATGGACACATGCAACTGATAGTTTATGAAACTCCATAATTATGCACTTATATATATTTACAGGCCATTGTTCTTCCAAATATTACTGAGGCAAAAATAGATGCAAGGTGAGAGCTGAGTGATGGAAGTGCTGTGTCGCACTTGAATGCTCTTACTCACTACACAGAATGTGTCTTGGTGTTCTCTTTATGCAACCATAACACAAAGTAGATGAACATGCAGTCTTCTTGCGTGCTTATGAAAAAGTCAAGTAGCTCACTTGCCAGGGAGAGGTAAAAGGAGCTGCAGGTACCACTTCTGTCTAGGAGCTTGAAATTCTTTTCCTGGACTTCAGAGTGGGTGGGAAGTTTGAAGTTGATGCATCCCCCACAGGTGTATGCAAAGTTAGATAAATTCAGTGGGCGTGGTGGTAGGGAGGAAAATGAATCCCATTTACAAAGCTGTGTGTGAGTCCCAGTGAGGAAGAGCCACACCTTCTACAATATCTTGGACAAATGGTGTGTGTGAGGTTCCAACAGTTCCCTTGTCTTCCCTTATCTGAGCCTGGCATCCCCCTAATTCCTACACCCCAGCCCCTAAGCTTACACAGTAGGAACAAGAATAAGTCTGCGGCTCCTGTCCTCTAGGTGCTTATACTCTAGGAAAGAAATAGCCACATGAACCCATCATTTCAAGAATGGTGCTAGGTGATGAGATAAGGGTTTGATTTGGGGGCAAATTCCTGAAAAGACGAAAGACAAAAGGCTTTTCTTTCTTTACATGTTATGCTAGCTTTCATTTATGTATATTTTTACTTGCAGTGATTAATGAGAGGGAGACTTCCTCTTTGATAGCATGTTGACCCACGCAAATATCCAGATATCTGCCTTAGGGAAGCAGACCAGACAAATTCCAGGGGTTCTTACAGAGGAGTCTGTGACTTCCAGAACAACGTGGGGCCCATTCCGATTGGCTCAGAGGCAGGCAGTACTGTGTTTGCAGGCTGAAGACCTCAGTCCCTGTGTCTGGGTGAGCAGAGCTGGTGGGAACTGACAAGTGCTAATTACTGCTCAATTGTTTGCCATTCTGAACAGACACCAAATAGAAGATGAGACTGCACAGCCAGAAACCTTCTCGTCAACTATAATTAGCTCCTCCAGAGAAGAGTCATATCAGAGCTAGAAAATCAATCCCTGAGCCTGATTCACATTGGCTCCTTGGTGGAGATCTGGGGAGGACAACTCCATAGATTATATTTTTATGAGAACAAGTATCGCTCCAGTGGAATACGGAATGTTACAGTATGAACTACTGGATCTGTTCACAATGTGTCTTAGAATAATAACATGTCATTTGAATAAATAAACATTCTTTGTTCAAGTGTTTAGATAACTGTGGTTGGGATTTAAGCACTTAATAGCATGCACTGGAGTCACAGATGTTCTGATAAGATTGAAGCCTCAGCTCTACAGAGCTCAGATGCTATTGTGGATTCTGCAGGCATGCCACCCAGGACATGTGTGCTGATTCCCGATGTGTTGCTGCTGAGAGCTCACAGCTCAGTCCCTCTCTGAGAACTGACACAGCGGAAGGAATTCAGCTCACTTACAATATGCCCAAGGAATAGCATGTGATCTGTGTCATGATGGATCATTTGGAGTAAGGCTGTAAAGGGCTTTTTCCTGTGCCTCTGTTGGGGCAACTCTGTAGGGCCATCCCACTCCAGAGCTCCCTGGGGAGCTTCCATTCCAAATGTATCACAGCCCAGCATCTCCTTCTGTTCGTTCTTGGTTCCCTCACCCATACAGGAGGTGTTCCTGTGCATCCTGCCCTCTAAACCTCCTGCATGCCAATCTCAAAGTCTGTTCCCAGGGAGCCCAACCTGCAGCAGATGCTCTGGGATCAAGCTGTTGAATATGGGAGGCTGCCACCAATTGCTGATGTTGGCAGGCTCAGCTGCATCACAGTTCTAGGCTGTTCTGGCCTTCCAAGTATTGTCTAAGGGAGTGATTTTCAACAAGGGGTGATTATGCCTTCCAAGAGGCATTTGGCAATGCCTGGCCGTCGTCCTGCTGATTACAACTGGTAGAGGTCAGGGAGTGCTACTGGCATCTAGCATGGAGGGTCCAGAGATGTTGCTAAACATCCCACAAGGCACAGGACATTCCCCTATAACAAATAATTATCAAGGCTCAAATGTCTATAGTGCCAAGGTTGAGAAATGCTGGTCTGGGAGATTGCAATGAAGCAACCACAGCAAGAGTTTTCTAGAGAAATCATTCCCAGTGTGAACTATGTGAGAGGCCAGTGATTCTAGGCTCAGTGTGTCAGAATCTCCTGCAGGGGGCTTGTTTAGACAGCTGTTGCTGGACCCACCCCCAGAGTTTCTGATTCAGTAGGTCTAGGGTTTTTGGTTGGACCTGATAGCTTTCATTGTAAGCAAGTTCCGGGTAATATTGTGTCTGTTGGTCTAGGGATCTCACTTTGAGAAGCCCTGTGCTATGCTCGGCTGTGGCTGTCTTACACCTGAAGTCTAGGATGTCATCAAAGGTCCATGCCTTTTGGCTGGGAAGAGCAATATTTCTCCTGCTGACTTTGCCCAAACGTACCCACATGACCTTGAGCTTTGTTTTCTTCCATTGGATATTCTGCTTTGATTTGGGTGATTGTTTTCCAACTGCACTCCTGTTCATCTTAGAGGGGATGACTGAAGGGAAGCCTGCTGCATCTCTGGCCTGCCTAGGCACGGGGCAGGAGCAGCTGTGTGCATCACTGGTGGTCACTGACAAGCAACCATGTGGGGACACAGCCAGGGCCTCTGACACCATACCCTGGTCTCAAGAGGCTCAGCAGAGGTGGGAGTGTGGAGAGACAAGAACAACCACCAGTCATGGCAGCATCTGCTGTGATCCCGGCACTGTGAGGAGCTGGGGTGAGTGGTGGGCATAAGACAGACAGACCTGCACATTCTGCACATACATTGCAGAACTTAAAGTAAAATAAACAAATAAAAATTTTAAAAAATTGTAATGACTTACCCATTAAGTATTTTCATGGCAAACAATAAGTAATACAATTTTGGCTAGTACGTTAAAAAAAGAATTTATAAACTGCATTAGATTGGAACGTTATCTTCTTTCCACAGTGAAGACTTCCTTCAGTAATGAAGTAACCAATCACAGTGTCAGGCTGTTTGAGGATGTGAGAAGTTCAGTGCTTAGACTTGACCAAGAAGATCCTGGATCTTTGAATTCTGACAGATCTGACTATAATGCTGCATTGGGAGCCCAGGGCTTCTCCTCTGGGAAACACTACTGGGAGTTGGTTGTGGATGACTCTTGTGACTGGTCTCTGGGAATCAGTGAGGAATCTGATAAAGAAGAATGGAACACTCGTTGCATCTGAGGACATATTTCTTCTTTCATGTGTGAAGGAGGATAATTATTGCAGTCTCTTGATCACCTCCCCAGTGTTTCCTCACTATGTACAAAAACCTCTGGGCTGGGTTGGTGTGTTTAATTGTAAAAGTGTAAGTGTGAGTTTTTTAAATGTCACCAGGAGTTTTCTCATAGGGAGGTACCCAGCTGGCTCCTTCAATTTCCCTGTCATGTCTTCCTTTCTCACTGGCCACAGATAATCAGGGGAAGGAAGCTGACTATTTGTCTGGGAACTCCATGTACACGGGCACCTTCCTCAGTTGAAGAAAAGGAACTATACTTTTTACCTAAGTTTTTTCTACTTTAATGCAACCTCGTTGTATTGATATTAAATAAAAAATGCGTGAAATGAAAAAAAGAAAAACAGACAGACCTGCCCTTGGGGCGCCTACACACTGTGGGGCAGAGACAAGGAGAGAAGGCCAAGAGTGTTGCAAAAAGAGGGGTGGCAGCAGGGCAGGGCTTGGTTGCCCATGGAGGAGAGGGCATGTCCCTTTTAGCTGGGACCCCAGAGGAGGGCTTGCTGAGGTGGTGACTTGAATCAAGACCCAAAGGAAGTGAGTCACCTTCCAGACTGAGGGGAGAGTAAGCTCCTGATTCTCAGGTGGGCTGGCACATCTGGCACAGAGCCAGGCAGCCAGAGTGACACAGAAGGAAAGGTCAGAATAGCCCACTGGGAGCCTTGGGCTCATGGTAAGGACTTCTGCCTTTTTTTTAATAACAAAAAAGAACTTCTGGCTGGGTGATAGCATACAGATGCAGTCCCAGCACTTTGGAAGGCCAAGGTGGGAGGATCACTTGAGCCCAGAAGTTCAAGACCAGCCTGGGCAACATAGTGAGACCCCCATCTCTATCAAAAACAATTAGCCAGTGTGGTGGTTCACGCCTATAGTCCCAGCTACTCAGGAGGCTGAAGCAAGAGGATTGCTTGAGCCCAGGAGGTCAAGGCTGCAATGAGCTATGATGGTGCTACTGCACTCTACTGTGGGCGACCCAGCAAGACCCCATTTCAAAAAAAAAATTAAAAAATACTCACAAAAGACCCTTTTATTCTTTTTAGCTACATTGCTCAGGATGGACTCAAACTCCCAGCCTCAGCCTCTGGTACTTTGCTACTTGGATTACAGGGGCAAGCCACCATGCCAGCAGAACTTCCACTTTTACTGTGAGTAAGCTGAGGAGCAACTGTAGGGATTTGTGACAATGGGTGCTGTGAACTGGATTATATTTTAACTGAGTTACTCTGAGAATAAACTGCAGGCACAGGGGTGGAAGAAGAGAGACCCGAGGTGGCCACTGTAGTTGTCCCAGCAAGAGGTGAAGATAATGGTTTGGTACTGGGAGGTGGCAGTGGGCATTGTGAAAACTGGACAAGCTCTGCCTGTGTCTTAAGTGACCAACTTCTCTTCCTTGCAAGTGTTCTGAGGGCTGATTCTGGTTGTTGAAGTGCTTTGTTGTATTGGTGGATATGCAGATGGTTAAAGAGGTTTTCTTATTAGGTAGCCAATGTTTTTAAAGACTTCAGTTGGGTATGCCAGAGGCAGGTCCCAAGATGACGGTTCATAAGAAGGCAATTCATTGGGGAGCGTTCTCAGGAGATGTGGTGATACAGAACCAGGAAAGCTTATGACGACCAACTGTTCAAGAGTTTTCTAGAATGTGGAACTTTCAGTGCTAAAACTGGTATAGTTCCAGGCAATCCAGGGTGGTTAATCAGCCTAGCTGGAAGGAAAGGGCAGGAGACCAATCAAAATGTGCCACCAATGAGGTCCCAGGGAAAGTAACTTTGGCTCAAGCCATCAGGGACAAAGTAGCCAGTTATTTTTGCCACTGCAGCACTCAGCTGTGGATAAAGGGCTACCCCCCCACCCCCCACCCCCAGTTCCCAGGTACTTCTTTTTTTCTTTCACAGGCAAAGTGGGTCTGGTAGCCTAAGGACAGTCAATGCCAAGCTGGCTGCATCTGCTACAACTCTATTTGTAACTCTAAGTTGAAAACATGCATGGTTTCTGAGGATTTTTATTGAACTCTTAAGAAATTCCCTAAAAGCTGAGAGCCTGAAGAATTCTTTTTCTTGTTGTTTTTATTGTTATTGTTTGTTTTTTCTCTGTTCTAACTGCTTGGTAGAGCAGCAACCTCAGACTTTATAATAAGCAGGTAAGTGCAGATCTCTGCTTGGGACTGCCACGAACCTCCTGCAGTGGCATCTTTTCTGAATGGAGATTCTGCTGGAGGAGCAGGAGGATGGGAGCCAGCAGGATTCTGCTAACTGAAAACACTGAGTCACAAATGACAGAAGTTCCTTGTAACTTTCCAGTTGAAATCCAGTTTGCACGATGTCATTGTACTGGCTTTGCAACACTGACAAGAATACTACTGGAATTCTCAGCTGTTATGGCAATGTACTATCAGGTAACCAGTTCTACACAAAGTGCACCAAAACTTGTCTGATCCCACTAGGAGTGGTGAAACCATGTGTGTGGAGGGTAGATTAATTAAAGCAATTTGCTACTAGTGTCACAGTAATTTACAAACAAATTGCACCTTTCTTTCTGAAGGCAATGATCAGCTATCTTCTGGAAAAAGTATAATCTTCCTTAATCAAGAAAGGGCCATTATATGAATTTGATTACATAGAAATGGAATATGAGGATTATTATAGCCATTGTATATGTTCTCAAGATGCTTATAGGAATAAAAAAAAGGAAAGAAAGAAATCAAAGAAAAAAATCTGGTAGCTGTGGGCATTTTACCGGGGGGTAATTTGGGCTTTATTTCCCAAAACAGGAAGACAGGGAAAAATAACCTTATGTCTATATTTATTTTATCCAACCAAGTAAAACTTATCTATATATATTTTTTCCTCCAAAGACAAACTTAATTGAGGTAAGTTGCAATTCCTTTTCATTGACTTAAAAATGCTGTAAGGATGCTATCATAAACCCTGTGTTAATTACCTTTCTTGGCTATTGTTGGCAAATGTTCGAGATTTTGTTTGCAAATTTCATCTCTAAAGTTCACAGTTACCTTTACTTCACTTTCTACCACCTGGAAATGTCCCTGACACCTACAAGTTCATTTTCTTATGTAAGGAGAGGGAGGACAGCAGCCAGAGAAGAAGGGGGATATGAGTTTGTGTGCCAATTTCTTATGGAAAGAAAATGCAGTATTAAAAAATTATGCATAAATTTATTAATGAAAACATATTTATTGAATTCTGACTGTGTGCCAGACAATGCTGAGCACAGGCCTGCACGGGGGACTGAGAGGCAGGCATTGCTTATAGTTTTATGGGGAAGACAAATAAGCGGACAAGTGCAGTACGCTGAGTAGTTAGGAGAAGTACATCCATTCACAGGGTAAGGAGGAGCCTGTGAAATCTTAGGGAGTCTGGGAAAGTTCCCTGAAGGAAGTGATGCCTGAGCTGAGTTTTGAAAGAGGAGGTGGGAGAGCTTTCAGGACTTTTTCCAGCAGTGTGTGGAAAGGCCTAGTCAGGAGCTGGGTGAGTAGCCTGAGGGAATGATCACCAATGGAGACATTCTCATGTGATGTGATTCTGGTTGGTTCAAGTTCACACTGCTGGTTAACACAGGTGATTATTAAAGAAAGACACATGCACTTTAAACATTTCATTTTATATTAAAACATGTCGGTGTACTTATGTTTTTCCAGTTTTTAATAAAGGATAACTTTGCTTGATTATATATGTATGTACTGTTCTACATTTTTCTCCTTGCATGACATCTATCGTTAATGTACCCTCTGAATTATTGTTTCTCTCTCTTACTTTCAAGTGGAGTGAGAAATTGAAGTCATGGGGAAATAAGCTTCTTGAGAAAATTTTCTAGGTAGGTACACCCTTTTCTCACTTTTTAATTTGTTTTATTATTCTTTCGTCCAAATTAGAGAGCCACTATAATCAGAAATTTACTTTTGTCAAGCCTTTTGAATACATTCAATTTAGTTTTCATAGAAACAATCTCTTTTTTATCTTCCTATTTTACTGATTTATGTAGTTTTAAATTAAATTATACTATGGCAATGACAATAAGTGCTAGCATAAACAATTTGGGGAAGAGCTGTTTCCAGGTGTACACTAATACAGCTGGGGAAGCACAGCTGTGTGGGGATCTTTCTGAGTAGTCCACCTGCAGCAAGCAGCCAGCGTGTTTTGCAGAGGGCTGGCAAGTGCCCATTAACCCAGTGTACCAGCTAACACAACTCACCTGCTAAATGAAAGAGTTCAGGGACTTTAGTGTGAAATTCAATATGGTGGAAGTGTAAAGTTCAAATATTCTACAAATCAATGTTAGATAACTAGATAGTGAGCGCATAAATGACCGTTTGCTTAGATGTTTGAATTTTATCCTGCCAGTCACTGAAAACTATCTTAGGGCTAGAATACCCTGGAAGTAGAGTGAAAAAAAAAAGGCATGCATGGGGAGAGTTTATTGGAGATTGCTTTTCCACATCAATGCCTCCTGGGAATTGTAGAACTTAAGCTGTAACAAAAGCTACAGCTGATGCCTGAAGAGCTTTGGAGCTGCCTGGCTCTTCACAGTTGTTTCACCACGAGGCAGCTATGCCTTAACTCCAAACTCACATCTTCCACGCAGCAGCCATTGGGTGCAGGCTATTGTCAAGGAGGGGAGTCACTTTGTGTGGTATAAGGAATGCATCTGGTCTTTTTTTTGTTTCTGGTATAGAGGTCTGAATGGCTTGGGATTTCTGGAGTGATAAGACTGTCTATGTTTTACTAATGAAGTAACTCAGGGTGAGCCCCCCAGATAGCTTCAGACTGGGGGCCATCACATAATTAAAGGTTGAAATTTTGGGCCAGCCTCACCTCCAAAATGAGGAGGCGGACTGGAGATTGACCTCAGTCAGGTGGTCACAGACTCACTCAATCATGTTTATGTTATGAAACCCACATCCCTGTGGCCATAGCTGCTCTGCTTATGCTCCCATTGTGCCAGGCCTGAATGGCTAGTGGCAGAGGGTGGTGGTGTCAACTGGCTGACAAATCTGTTGCATGATTGTATAATACTCCTTCCATGGGGGATACTCTCTGGTAAGTGTTACCATAAGATAAAAGCATCTTCATATTTCTTTCCCACTCTCATCAGGCCACCTAAATGCCTTTCCTCAGAATTTCTTGTCTCTATCTTTCCATTTTCCCTCCAGACCCCAACTAACCAGCTTAGCCATTTGTTACCTCCCATGTGTTATACATTCTTACCTTGGGTCAATTCCCTTCCCACACAGAGCCTGCCCTCAGCTCTGCCCATTGGCAGAGTTTATCCTCATTGCTGTCTTTAGGTAGAACTAGAGAGAGATGGCTGTCAATTTCTTGCTTGTTCCCAGCTGTGGAGCCAATCCATTAATGAACCAAAAGCAGTCTTCTCCCCCTTAGTGAGCTGGACATAAGGGACACCACTTGTGGCTGAAGAGTTGAACTAAAGGATTTGCACCCATGCCATTGTGGTGGATCACATTAGGTTCTGGGTCACTTGTTCATGTAGGTTATCTGTGTCTTCAGGCCTGATGCATGCCTGGTCTCCAATGTAACATTTGCATTTTACCAGTTGTATTTGCTTTTCTCTGATATTGTGATTTGGAGAGTCTTACACAACACAGGTCATAATGGAAAGTACTGTCTGCATGGTCACTTGGTACCCTATGATCAGGCACCTGTTTTCCTACCCCTGATACCTTTAGGGATACATTGGCATGCTTCTGGGGTCTCACATCCTTTCTCACCTATTCTCTGCTTGGGGTGGGCTGTCTGCATGCACAGTGGCCTGCCAGTGCTTGGGAGGGGAGCACACACAGTGTGTTTACTGGAGTTATACACATGCTCACTTGAGGTGTTCCACCCTTAGCAGTCTAATGTCCCTAGGAGGCCATATGCCAGTTAAATTCTGCCATTTTGCTTCTTAATGCACATCCTTCAGCCTACTCCCCAACTCCTGAGATCTCATCACCAGTTTCTGGCATTTCTATTTATTGAGAGACTGCCTTTCCCTGGTGCTGGCTGTAACCAATCATTATTTTAGAAAGACAGTGTAACAACCACCTCACATTCCTGGGGGGTGGGAGGGTCCTCTCCTGCCTTGCTCATGCCTGACTAGCTACCTACTATAGCAACAGGGCTTCTTGCCTTCGGCTTGAACTTTCTCTTCAGCGGCAACCTTTGATGTTACCTGTTGTGCTTGTTAATTTTATGTCAACGTGGCTGGGTATGGTAACCAAATATTTGGTCAAGCATTATTCTGAATGTGTCTGTGAGAGTGTTTTTCCAGATGAAATTAACATTTGCATTGGTGGACTTGAATAAAGCATGTAGCTCTCTGTAATGTGGGTGAGTCTCATCCAATCAGGTGAGGGCCTGAATAGAACAAACACTGACCTCGCCAGAGCAAGAAGGAATTCTGCCAGCAGATGCCCTTCAGACTTGACTGCCATCCAAAAAACTGCAACATCAGCATTTTTCTTGGCCTCTAATTTTCTTGTCTACCCTGAGATCGTGGACTTGGCTTCCACAATCTTGTGAGTTAAATTTTTAGAATAAATCTTTCTCTCTCCCACCTCTCTCTCTGTATACACACGCCCCATTGACTCTGTTTCTCTGAACCCTGACCAATACACCTAGTGGATTAAACCCCAAGACCTAGAATGGTTCATAGGCATAATGCTTTCTTGCATCTAATAAGAAGTGTCAGATGCAGCAATTTTTTATTTACAATGAAGCGTCTAGCATGCCCAGACCAAATATTTTACTAAAATGGTGAGCCCCTAAATCTTCATAAAATTTATATCTCATCCTCTGAAATGATGTGATGTAAATTATGAAGGCCTCAAACATATTTGCTACTTTTCACTCATCTGGTATTATCAGTATCATGTCATCACTAAAGTGGACAGGATACTCACGTGGTCAGATCTTCTCAGAGCGGACTGTAACTTATATTTTTGTGGGTTCCAAGTGAATGCAAACTCTGTCTTATTGTCTTTCTCAGTAGGTATGGAAAAAAATGCATTTATCAGATCAATGGCAGAGTAAAACACACTGAGGCAGGGTGGCTCTACACTAGCAGAGATGCCCTGTGTGGCACAGACTGCAGTTGGAATTATCACGTGGCTGAGTTTGTGACAGTCCACTGCCAATTCTTTAGTATCTCTCTGGATTGTTTCTGGTTTAACTGGTGAATTAATGGGGTTATGTTGGGGGCCAGCCCTGCTGTGTTCTATGTTTTTAATCTCAATAATAATCTTTGAAACTTTTTCAGTATGCTAAATTGTGCTTGATTTACTATACAGTCATGTGTTGCTTACTGACAGGGATATGTTCTGAGAAATGTGTTATTATGTGATTTCATCATTGTGCAAACATTGTAGAGTGTTCTCACACGTATCTAGGTGGTACAGCATACCGCACACCTGGGCTAAATGGTGCAGCCTGTTGACCCCAGGCTATAAACCTGTGTACCATGTTAGTGTGATGAATACTCTAGGCAACTGTAACATAATGCTGAGTATTTTTCTACCTAAATACATATAAACATAGAAAAGATATAGTAAAAATATTACATAAAAGAAAAAACATGTTACACCCGTACAGGGCACTGCAAGACCAGGAGCTACTCCGGGCGAGTGAGTGAGTGGTGAGTGAACGTGAAGGCCTAGGACATTACTGCACACTGCTAGAGACTTTGTAAACACTGTGCACTTCGGCTACCCTAAGTTTATGAAGCAAAAAACTTTTTTTTTTTTTAGTAATAAGTTAACGTTAGCTTACAGTAATGTTTTTACTTTATAAGCAATTTTTAAAAAATTTTTGAACTCTTTTCTAATACTGTTTAGCTTAAAACACACTTTGTACAGATGTACAAAATTATTTTCTTGTTTATATTTTTATTCTGTAAGTTTTTTCTATTTTTAAAATTTTGATTTTGATTTTTCACTTTTTAAAAGTTTTTGTTAACAACGAAGACACAAAACCACATGTTAGCCTAAGCCTACACATAATCAGGGTCATCAATATCACTGTCTTCCACCTCCGCATCCTGTCCCAAGGGAAGGTCTCCAGGAGCAATCACATGCATAAAGCTGTTGTCTCCTGTGATGGCAGTAATTCTTCTGGAATCCTCCTGAAGGACCTGCCTGAGGCTGTTTTACAGGTAACTTGTTTTATTTTATTTTGTTTTACTTTGTAATTAGGAATACGTGCTAAAATAATGTTAAAAAGGATAGTACACTAAATATATAAACCAGACCCATAGTTGTTTATGGTCATTATCAAGTCTTATATACTGTATATAATTACATGTGCTGGACTTTCATATGACTGGCAGTACAGTAGGTTTGTTTGCACCAGTGTTGCCACAACCACATGAGTAATTCATTGCACTAAGATGGTACAGTGGCTAAGATGTCACTAGGTTTTCAGGTCCATTATAATCTTTTGGGACCACTGTCATAGCTGAGGTTCATCATTGACCAAAATGTCATTATATGGTGCATGACTCTTATTGGTGACAGAGGCGGGAGGGCTCAGAGACGTCCATGTGGCCTTTCCCACTGTGATAACTCTTACCTCACATGGCAAGGAGTCAGTGTGTGGTTTCTGCCAAATGTCATATGTATCCCTCCCAATTATCATTTAGAAAACAGAAGACATGATCGCTGGGTGGGTCATGGACCCATTGGACCCACAGTAACCCAAACCTGAGCCAGGGCTTCATTCATTACTCAGTCCTCCTGTATCCTCTCTCTAAAAGAGGGATCATGGTCTCTCCATATCTTATCAACTTGCACATTGTGTACCACAGTCATAAAATACTTCGATATTTTCCTTTCCCCACTGTATGATTACTTATTTAAAGGGCCCTGCGTCCTTTTGGAAAAGGACTGGAGATAGCATTTGTGAAGGTACTTGCCATAGGACTGAAGGTTCCTGCTGGGGACATGGCTTCTACTTCAGGCTGTGGGATCTGGGTCTGAATGCTTAGGTCTAGAAGCTGAAAAAGTGACTGTGACGATTTACTGGGACAGCCCTCCTCAGTCCTCTGATCATCCGTTTTTTATGTGCACCGTACAAACTGAACATTAGCCTTGTTGCCTACTCATCTGTGTTGTCTATGTGACATGTTCTATTATCTCCTGAGCTTTTTGACTACTATAATGACCTTGCCTTTTATTAGGAGAGTTGTTTCCTTTTTATTCTAATATTTAAGTGCACCATCCAATCTCTCTGATTTTGGGATTTTATCATTCTTATTGCTGTCAGGGAGCCTACTTCTGTAAGATCATCTCCCACAGTTAGCCCTGGCCTACAGAGCACAGCCATTTCTGAGATTCTCAGGGATGCAGTTGTCCCTCCCTCTAACCATTGCATTTTTTACTGCTTTGGTAAACAGTTTCCCCGTGCTGCCCACAGAACATAGCCAACAAGTTGGTTTTCTGGCATAGAAAGTACTAGAAGGAAGTATGTTCCTTCCACCACATTCCTTTCTCTGAGCATTTATCTTCTACTTTATTTTCTTCCATGGCCTTTCTACCATGTTGACCTTATATACATGGACTATTACTTTCCTCAAGGTTCCAAGAACTATTAAAGCATACTGGGTCTTTACCATGTTGTTAAATTTTGTATCTTGGGTGAGTACTTCCATATGAATAAGTTTTCTTTTATACAACTTTGCCACCTCCCTTGATCTAGTGCCTTCAAGATGTAGTCTCATCTATCAGATCCTGCTGGTACATGTTGGCTAGGTCCTGTGGCTCCTTTAGGGTATAGTTCTTTTCTCTGTTAGTAATTCTATTACCTTCCTGACAAATTTATGATACGACTTAATTATTAGTTATTTGTGTGTGTCAAGGGGCAGGCATTAAAAAAGATGTGTGTTATCTTGTAAGGGCAAAGACCCTCCCCCTTGCTTTTTATCATTTTCAATTAAGGTGATGGGTGGGGGTTGACTACCCTGTAACAGAAATGAGTAGACCATGTTAGCAGGTGCAGAGATTTCATAGGGATCTGGCATTCAAGATTTTAAGTGCATTAGCTCAAATATTCCATCCCATGTCTCAGGGTCCCATGCCTTTCCAAGGGCCCTGGCTTTAGCAACAGAAGACTTGATGAGCTTTAGAATTCAACCTTCTCTGAAGCTCTTACTGTCTTATAAGCA
This sequence comes from Cebus imitator, assembly GCF_001604975.1. NCBI lineage: Eukaryota > Metazoa > Chordata > Mammalia > Primates > Cebidae > Cebus > Cebus imitator. The sequence goes on from NW_016107446.1 coordinate 2,375,127, forward strand.
TGTCCTAGGTTTTGATCCTTTTTCTTCAGCAGACGAGAGGCACTCTATATCATGCTAATGAAGCTCTCCAACTCTTAGATTAAGCTTTCCAACCCTCAATTGTCACTGTTTTCCTTCAGTGTATTGATTGCAAATACACTGATTGACCCAAAAATAGATACCTAATGCCATAGTTCTTCTAATTTCTGCCTTCCTGAAATTTCTCAAGCACTGAGATAATTCTCATGCTAGTCCATTCTTTTCCATCTGTATCCAATCACAGTTCACTACGGGGAAAATCTTTAGCAATTTCACTGCTGCAGGATGCCTGTGGCCACTAGTATTCCATTTATCACCAGTGATAGGATTCTCATAGCCAGGTGGTCAGGGATGATCCACATTTCACTATACACCCTATTTAGAGACCTGCATTTTAGAGTCCACTTCCTCAGACTACTCCTGGTACAAAGGCTTACACTGGGTTCCCCCAGGAAGCAGACACAGAAGCAGATGTTTATTTGCATACAGGTGTTTATTAGAGAGTGTTCACAGGAACAACATCTGTAGGGAAATGAAGGAAAGAGAGGTGGGCAGAGGAAAGAGGTGACCTACAGGGTAGATCCCACAGGGAGCTCTAGAGCTGAGATGACCCTTCAGGATTTGCCCCAACTGAAGAGTAGGTGGTCAAGCTCTGCAGTCTTGCATTGACTAGTCATCAAAGGTCTGCTGCTCTGAGGGAGGGGATGTGGCCCTGGGTGAAGCTGCTGTCTTCAGCTGAGAGTACCTAATGGGGAGCCACTCAGTTGACAGCCATTAGCCCCAACATTCCTGGCAACTGTGGCAAAGGTCTGCTCAGCCCCAAAGGAGGACCTAGTTAGCACAGCACAGCATCGAAAGGAGGACCTAGATAGCACAGCACAGCATCCAAAGGAGGACCTAGTTAGAACAGCATCGAAAGGAGGACCTAGATAGCATAGCACAGCATCCAAAGGAGGACCTAGATAGCGCAGCATAGCATCCAAAGGAGGACCTAGTTAGCAGAGCACAGCATCCAAAGGAGGACCTAGTTAGCACAGCTTCCAAAGGAGGACTTAGTTAGCACAGCACAGCATCCAAAGGAGGACCTAGTTAGCACAGCACAGCATCCAAAGGAGGACCTAGTTAGCACAGCATAGCATCCAAAGGAGGACCTAGTTAGCACTGTATCCAAAGGAGGACCTAGATAGCACAGCACAGCATCCAAAGGAGGACCTAGATAGCATAGGACAACATCCACTAAAAGATTTTCAAACTGGGAAATTAACATAATCAAATTCTTTCATTAGAGCTTCATCTTGTCAGAATTAAAAAAAGATTGGAAGAGTTCACAACAAGTTTGAAGTGCTGTAATGTTGCCATATTTTCATATTTATATTATACATGAAGGACAGTATATTCCTACTGGGAGGAACTCCAAATTAGGAATTACAAGAGAAATATAGAAAAATATACTCTATATGGGATAGTAATTCCCCCAGGGTATTTCTATTTCAAGTCCTTACAAGTCTTACTATGATTCCATTGTTAGTTAATCTCCCACTCATTAATGGCTTTTCACCAGTGTCGTTCTGCAAGCCAAAGTGAAGGGAAAGTGAGTAACAAGTTAAACAGATAGTAACAGGTTAAAGAAATGGAAATTCGTATGTAATTTGCATGAGCATCAGGATATCGGAAAAAGTTACAGTGGATGCAATAGTAATGAGAAATAGACCTGAGGTTATTAAGTCAAAGAGGGTAATAGACTTTGTGAGCGCTAGGTCACTGCTCAACATCTAGCCTTGGTTGAAAGTAAGGGTAGAGGAGAAGGAAGAGAAGTGAAAACAGAAAAGGAAGCACAATGTTCAAAAAATTGCTATTCTTTCTGCTTTATAAGGGTAATGTATAAATATACTCTTTGCAAGAAGTTTAAGAAATACAGAAATTTAAAAGTAAAACTTTCTAATCATCACCAAGAAAAAAATCATTGCTAATATTTCTATTATTTTTGTGAATATTTTAAATACAGTTGGTTACATAATGTATATACATTTGTAGCTTGCTTCACTTAATATTTTCCCTTATATCAAAAAATTTTGTCATTAAAACTAATTATTTGAAAACGCCTACTTTCATTGTGGTATGCCATCATATGAATATGCCATATCCCCTTGTTGTTGGACATTGAGATGGTTTTCCAGGGTTTGCTTTTTTAACTATTAAAATTGATGCTGTGAAGAATTTTTTTATAGAAAATTTTCAATGTAGCCCTTGTTAGTTTCTGAAGAAAAATTTCTAAAATCAGGAATCTTGGGTCAAATTACACAAGTTTTTAAAATGCCCTTGATGAAATCACCAAATTGTTTCCAGAAATGTGGTTTCAGTTCTTGCTGGTATGAGCAATGTGTGGTGTGTGTGCTCCTCTCTAAATGCAGTCCTGTCTTGACATTCTGCCAGTATACTCTACATAAATGTGATCTTGCTGTTGCTGTCTTGTTTTGTATTTTTTTAGTTAGTAGGCTGACTCTTAGGCACTTGAGCATGCTTGGAAACTCTTCCTCCCAGACCCATACCTGAAAGGCAGGTTGGTGCCCATGCACCCCTCACCTGTGTCACAGTTTCTGATGAGCATTTGTCGTGAGCACCTCTAGATGCAGCCAGACAGGCTGCCATTCTGACACGGCAGGCCACCAAACATTAGACTTCCCAGGGGTCTATGCAAAAAGATCTCACATTTAGGAACTGTACCGTTATACAGTAAAATGTGTTCCCTCCGCTCCCCAGATTCATTCGTTAAATCTCTAATCTCAGGACCTCAGAATGTGACTCTATGTGGACCTATGGTATTTGCAGAGGTTATCAAGTTAAAATGAGCTCATTAGGTTGGGCCTTAATCCAGTATGACAAATAGTTCTTACAGAAAGGGGAAATGTAGACACTGAGACATGCATGGATGCTTCGAAGATGTGAGGGGCACAGGGAGTAATTGGCCATCTCCAAGCCAAGGGGAGAGGCCTGGAACAAATGCTCCCCTGCAGCCCTCAGAAGGAATCAATCCTTTCCTACTTCCAGCCTCCAGAACCGTGAGCCAATAAATCTCTGCGGTGTAAGCCCTCAGTCTGTGGTACTTTGTTATGGGAGCCCTAGCAAACGAATACATACACATTGTAGAATCTGAAGAGGCCCATCAACAGCTGTTTTCTGGAAGGCTGAAGATCACTGTGCTGCTGCATGCAATCCCTTCTCTCTAGCCACACTGTGCATCCCCATTTGCTGGGCCGCTCAGAGCCTGTCCCTGGAAGTGCAGACGGAAGCAGGCCCTGGAGCTCTGTGAAGCTCTTAGACTGGGAGGTCGTCAGGCCTCAGGGAAGTCATCAGAGCCTCAAATTTAGGAAGTTCTTGGGGAACATAGGGGCAAAAAGAACATAGCTCAGAGAATGCAGCTTCTGAGACATGAAGAGGAAAGTGAGTTTTGAGCTGCTTTTTTCAGTTTAACCACCTGAGGCCATTCTTCCTGCCCTGGGTTCTCTTGAGCTCCACCTATTACTACTCCTTTACCTGGGCCAGTTGCAGCAGGCTTCTTTGCCTGGTGACGAGAGGATCCTAGATTAAGACAGCTTCAGATTCTGAGTCTGTGAGGATGGGGCTGGGTGTCAGGGGTGTGGGGCAGAGGGTTGTAGGGCTGGGGCAGCTAGGGACAGATGGTGACTGCAGCATCAGGGCGTGGATGGGCTATCCCTTTGGGCTCTGAGTTCAGTGACTTTGGGAAATCTGGAAATTTCCCCAGGTTCTTCCAATAGAACTGTCAGTCCTAGATCTTAGGAGGTAGTACAAGAGTTAGGCCTTTTCTGGATTTTTCACCATTCTTGTGGTAAGAAGGGAGAGGCTACACCTGGAATTGCTTTTGGAAGCCATTTTAAATGGATGCCTCAGGCTCAGACTTGAAATAGAAAAGCCTGTTAACTAAAAGCACACAATCACCTTTTCCTTTTATTTTGCAATGATTAAGAGAGGATTTGAAAACCCTCCCTGTTTGTCATAGATCTTTACTTAAAAAGTATTGTGAATGGCTAAAAATACTATCCCTAATCACATAATAACATCAAAGCCACATAAAAGCATACCACAGATAAGCATGTAAAGAATGTGTTCACATGCATGTATACAGATATAATTGCTCATATCCACCCTGATTTCACTGTCACTTAGAATCCTCCCTCTTCTTTATCCCTTAATCTTTCTGCCTCCAAACATGATTAAAACATAAAAGAAAGTCATTGTCCTCAAATACTTTAGAGTCTTGTTGGAATTTTTTTCAGAGGAATATCAAGAGGAGAAAGATAGGCAAACAAATAACTGCAATGCAGTGTTTTATGTGCCGTAATAAAAATATATACAAAGACATATAGAGTCCAGAGCTGTTCTGTCTGTGTCTGGGCTTGCTGGGAAGGCTTCCAAGGAAAGTAACCCTTAGGCTGCACCTAGAAGGATGAGAAAATTTTTCAGGCAGTACATGGGAAAAAGTTGTCCCAACCAAAAATTCTGATGGCAGAGTCACAGAGCCTGTCCAGGGTGCTGAGAAGGGATGCTGTAATCCAGGAGCCACCTGGTGACAGTGGGTGTGTGTGGAATGATGCGGGATCATTGAAAGGCTCCTTTGAGATCTGGAATCCTTGATGCCATGTCCAGGGAACCATAAGGACTGGCTGTCATTGAGTTGTATATAACTGAGTTGTATTTCCCTCATTGGTGGAGGGAAAGTAGTAATTTCTTCCAGATAAATAGGGAGAAGGATCATATAAGCTATTTCATTAACTGTGTTCTCTGGCCAGAAAAGACTGACCGCACAGAGCTGCAGGCTAGTGAAATATTATGATATTTATTTGCAAGACCTAACTAGCGTCTAGCCAGGTGGTTGGAGGGACACTGGTTTCTCTGAAGTGCCCATCCATTTGTGACTAAAAGTACATAAAATCCTACAGACAACTACGGGTCCCCTATAAGCATCACTTGCACCTGCTGGCACTTTGCCCCATCAGTGACTTGGCTGTCACTCCTAAGTGCAGATTGTAAGCAGCCATGGCTATGGGAGTTCCGGTTTCCTCGTTCAGCTGCTGACTTCTCTTTATTACCTGGTGAGGCCTCTGGCTGTGGGAGGACGCAGCACTCGTGTTGGTAGAAATGCTACCTCAGGGTTTTCATGATGCTTCTTAGATTCCACTCATTTTTGAAGTCTGCATGGGGCAGAGCTGAGTCTTCTGAAGGCATTGATACAATCCAAGTGCATGTGAGCCAAATTGGTTTTCCCTGCTGTTTCCCAGCAAAAAATGATAATATTTTAGTGATGGTGCTGGCGGTGGCATATGGGGAAGTTGACTATTGCGGAGCACTAGACAGGTGGGTGACAATAGGTAGAAATGTTCCACTTCAAGTCTTCCCTGACTTGTATTTTATAGGGTAAAAAAAGCTCAAAAGACAAGACTAGTAGTATTTAGATACCTTGGTCAACTCCTAGCAAAGTGCTGAGACCCACATTATGTTGGTCCCTTTCAAAGACTGGAGTTTGAGGTAAAGACAAGAAATAGGCTATCTTAGATTTACATTATTTTAAAAAAGTAAAATATAATTCATTTTATGCATCCCCATCCATCTTCTGTAAGAGAGCCACGTATGTGAGAGAAAAGCACCAGCTGAAAAAAGAAAGCTGCTCCTTCACCTCCCTTCAGCCCCCATGCCATCTGTCCTGTTGGGAGTCATTCAATACAGAGGAAAGATGACAAACAGAAAGTGAGAGCAAGGCACCCCGATTCTAGTTCTGCCTCTGGGATGGCTGTTCAGCTTGCTCAGGGCATCGGTCATCTCAACTCAGCAGTAAGGGAGCTGGGCCTCAGGAGTTAGAAGCATCAATGACAAAAATCTCTTTTGGATTGACTTTGGAGAAAAAATAAGGAAAAAAACTGGCTAAGGGTGCATAAATGACAGAAAATGGGACTGTGATCACGTTACCTTAGAAACTATAGAAGCAAAGAGAGGAGGGGCAGAATCAATGACAAATTCATGATTTAAAGAAGATAAAGATTTTCAAATGTGCAGAGAAAAGCTAAAAGGCACCGCACTGTGAAAGGAAGAGGGCTCAGGAGGGATGGTGGCTCTCAAGAACAGGGCTCTTACCAGGCAATTACAGAAGAGCCCAGTGAGAAATAGAGGAGAAACAGGTAGAGTGACAACTCAGAAAATGAATGTGGCTCAAGGGATCTCAAAATATAGCCCCAAGATAGGCAGAGGATGAAAACATGAATGAGTTTCATCACCAAGGATGAAAACATGAATGAGTTAGTTACCTTTTAAAATGCAGGCTTGATGTGTTTTCCCTTCTTAAAATCCTATGCTCTGTAGAAAATAGTAAAATCAAATGTATTAATTAAGATGCTATCACAAGCATCATTCTTCAGTCTCCAACTCCAAGACCAGGCCTTAGATGTGTCAGGAGACATGGCACCCACTTAGGGAGATGGTTCCTAGGCTACAACACCCTTTGCTTCTTTGATGATGCAGTACCTACTCATCGTCTTAGATTCTTTTTTCATTCTGAAAAAGCTTGCATTAAGAAGTTTAATATCAGAGGAATAAAAAGAATATAAAAATATCCATTATCCTTCCCCACACAGACAATGGTTAATAACTTATTGCATATTTTTCTAGATTTCTATGTATAATAAAAAAATTCTATCATTATATTTAAATAAAATGATATTGTATATATGGTTATGCATGCATTTATGCATATATCTTTGTAATATTCTATTTTCATTTATTCTACCTAATACGATATTTTGGTCATCTTTGCAGATTAATACTTAAAACTTTTTAAAATTTATTTTTAACAACTGTTATAATTACATGCCAGGTATCATTTAATGAAACTCTTTTCTTTTATCTTTTTCCTGTTTTTCTTTTATTTTAGAGACAGAGTGTCACTATGCTGCCCAAGCTGGGCTTGAAGTCCTGGGCTCTGGTCATCCTCCCACCTCAGCCTCTGAAAGGGCCGGGATTACAGATCATTTCTAGTGTCACTTAGTTTGAATTAATTTCTATTATAAACAAAAACATACTTGCATGTGTATCTTGTACAAATATGCGCTTACTTTTCTTATTTACTTTTTCATTAATCATTTATTCAACAACTGTTAATTAAGCAATTGTTTATTACAAGCCACTTAAAGCTCATTTGCACTGGGCAGCCTAAGACTCCCTAATCTCCTGGCTAAGGCAAAGTCACTCCTGTCTGTCACCTCCCTGTTTGTACATTTTTGTGTTTCCCCATCCTTTTGGACTGTGAATATTTGTAAAGGTTGTCATCATTGTTCTAATTTTCAAAAAATATAATAAATGTACATTTTTAAATTAAAGATTTGAAAACCGAGTACTGTTCCTGAAACAAACTCTGTAACATTTTTAGAGCATTACGGAGAAAGAGAAAAATCTCAATGAGTCAGAATGGTTGATGTAAAGCAAGGCCATGCCAGATTAACCACATTTTTTAAGAAGGTTTTTTTTATATAGCAAATATAGATCAGGGAATGTTGTAAATGGAAACTATCTTGGTCAATAAAACATTTTTTAAAAACTGGCATCCTTATAGCTACAGAGGAAAAAATCTATAGGTTAATTTATAATTGGTTGAGCGATTGTGTCTGAAGAGTAGAGATTAATAAGTCAACATCAACCTAGGGGAACCTGGAAATATACCATAGGATTCTGGCTCTGTCCTACACAGAGTTAAATAGAAAATTTATTTCTAAAGGCTCACACAACAAGCCAACAACAGGATTATACAAATGCTATGTTCTTGGCTTCTTGCAGAGTAGAGCTTCCGTTTGCTGATCCTGTGGTCCCTTGGATATACTGACATGATGTAGCAGAAGGGGATGAATTACATAGCTGCTGCATTTTAGGGTACTTCTAATGTGTTTTTCTTTTCCTATAAATTAATTAGACAAAACTAGGTGGTGAAAAGGCAGATCTTTCAATCCTATAAAAAAAATAAATCACCTGTCATAGCCTGGTGTGTTCTTCTACATTGATTACATTATTATTTTCTTAACTTTTAATGTTCAGATCATTTAAAATTCACATGCAGTTGTAAGAAATAATGCACAGAGAGCCTGTATATTTTTAACATAATTTTATTTTCAGTGGTAACATCTTAAATAACTGTAGTACAATATCAAATCAGAAAATTTGTATTGATAGGATCAATATCCTTCTTCAGGTGTCACCAGTTATATGTGCACTCACTCGTGTATGTGTGTATTTAGTTCTATACAATTTTATCTTATCCACCACAGTCAACGTATGAAGCAGTTCCGTTGTGAGGACCTCTCACACTGCATTTGGAGCCTTACATTTCCCTTCAGCCTCCTCTTCCTCATCCCTCTCCTAACCCTTGCCGACCAATAATCTGTTTAATTTGTATAATGTTGTCATTTCAAGAATCCTGTATAAAGTAGTAGGTTTCCTTTTGAGCATTTTTTTCACTCAGCATAATTTCATTGAGATCCACTCAGGTTGTATGTATCAATAGCTCATTTCTTTTTACTATTTAATAATCGTCCATGGTATAAACGTACTAGAATTTGTTTAATCATTCATCCAATGGAAGATTTGAGTTGTTTCCAGTTTTCGGTAATTACTAATAAAGCTGCTATGTGTATGGTGTTTTTTTCTGTTAACCTAAGTTAATATTTCTTTGGGTTAAATGCTTGAGAGAATAATCACTGGGTCTTATGACAAGTATATATTTATCTTATAAGAAATTGCCCTTTTCTTTTTTAGAATGGCTTTATGATTTTATATTTTCACTGGCAATGTGTGGAAGTTTCCATTCCTCCATACATTCATTAGGATTTGATGTTTTATTATTATTATTTTTTAGTTGTATTCGGTGTGAAATTTTGGTTTCAATCTACATTTTCTTTTATTTTTTTAAATTATACTTTAAGTTCTGGGGTACATGTGCAGAACGTGCAGGTTTGTTACATAAGTATACACGTGCCACGGTGGTTTGCTGCATCCATCACCCCATCATCTACATTAGGTATTTCTCCTAATGCTATCCCTCCCCTATCCCCCCACTTCCTGCTATCCCTCCCATAGCACCCCACCCACTGATAAGCTGTGGTGTGTGATGTTCCCCTCCCTGTGTCCATGTGTTCTCATTGTTCAATGTCCACTTACTAGTGAGAACATGCCGTATTCGATTTTCTGTTCTTGTGTCAGTTTGCTGAGAATGATAGTTTCCAGCTTTATCTATGTCCTGCAAAGGACATAAACTCATCCTTTTTTAAAATGGCTGCATAGTATTCCATGGTGTATATGTGCCACATTTTCTTTATCCATTCTATCATTGATGGTCATTTGGGTTGGTTCCAAGTCTTTGCTATTGTTAATAGTGCCTCAATGAACATACATGTGCATGTGTCTTTATAGCTGAACGTTTTATAATCCTTTGGGCATATATCCAGTAATAGGATTGCTGGGCCAAACGATATTTCTATTTCTAGAGCCTTGAGGAATCACCACACAGTCTTCCACAATGGCTGAACTAATTTATACTTCCACCAACAGTGTAAAAATGTTCCTATTTCTCCACGTTCTCCCCAGTTGTCTCCTGATTTTTTAATGATCGCCATTCTAACTGACATGTGATGGTATCTCAATGTGGTTGTGATTTACATTTCTCTAATGATCAGTGATGAATGAGCTTTTTTCATATGTTTTTTGGCTGAATAAATGTCTTCTTTTGAGAAGTGTCTGTTCATATCCTTTGCCCACTTTTTGATGGGGTTGTTTTTTTCTTGTAAATTTGTTTAAGTTCTTTGTAGATTCTGGATATCAGCCCTTTGTCAGATGGGTAGATCACAGAAATTTTTCCTATTCTGTTGGTTGCCAGTTCACTCTAATGATAGTTTCTTTTGCCGTGCAGAAGCTCTTTAGTTTAATTAGAACCCATTTGTCTATTTTTGCTTTTGTTGCCATTGCTTTTAGTGTTTTAGTCATGAAGTCCTTGCCCATGCCTAGGACTATCTGCATTTTCTTAATAATCATCGACATTGGAGCATCTTTTCATGTGCTTATTTGCCATTATATGTCCTCTTTGATGAGATGTTTCTTCACATCTTTTGCCCATTTTCTAGTTGTATTGTTTGTTTTTTCATTGTTTAGTTTTGAGAGTTCTTTACATATTGCAGATATGAGTTATTTGTCATATATGCCATTTGCAAATATTTTCTCCTAGTTTCTGGTGTATCTTTCATTGCTTTACAGGGTCTTTCACAGAACAAAAATTTTAACTTCTGATAAGGTCCGGTTTATCAATTTTCCCTTTTAACCTTTTATCATGCTTTCAACAGGTATGGCTTATATTTCCTTAAGCAAACTAATTTTAGATTAGTTTTAGTTTTGCAGAAAATCTTCAAAAACAGTACTGAGACTTCCCATATAGCCCTAATTCAGTTTCTCCCATTTTAACTTCTTACGTTACTATGGCAGATTAGTCACAACTGAAAAATCAATATTGGTACATTATTAGGAATTAAACTCTACACTTTATTTGGTTTCAGTAGTTTTTTTCCTAATTCTTTTTTTCTGTTCCAGGACCTAAATCAGGATTCCACTTTGGGTTTAATCATCAGGTCTCCTTAACCTTGTCTGGTATGCAGCAGTTTCTCAGAGTTTCCTGGTTTCGGTTGACCTCGATAGTTTTGAGCAGTTGGTCAGATATTTTGTAGACTATCCTTCAATTTGCATTCATTTGATGTTTTTCCTCTATTAGGCTGCGATTCTGGGTGTTTACAAAAATGACCACAGAGGTTAAGAGCCATTCTCATCCCCTATAACTAAGGTACATGCTGTCAATATCCCTTACCACTGATGATGCTAACCTTGACCACTTGGTCAAAATAGTGTTTAGCAGTTTTCTTCATTGTAAAGCCCCCATCCTCCTTTTTTCATACCTACTTTTTGAAAGCAAGTAACTAAGCACACTTCTTTGAGGTGGGTGATATCTACATCAATTATTTGGAATTCTCTTGTATAGCAGATTTGTCTTCCCCCACCCCCACCATTTATTTATTTATAACAGTATGTATTCATAGATATCTTCAATCTTGCATTATAATCTGACATTATGTTGTTTTATTGCTCAAATTTTTCCAGCTTTGGCAATTATGAGTTCTTTCTGTGTGACTATTGTGACTCTCTAATTCTTGTGTCATTGTTGAGCACATCTTGACTTTATGACACTTCAAGTTGCTCTAGGCTTATTTGCATGCTCCATGCTACTGTCTTAGAATCAGCCATTTCTCCAGAAAGACCTACATACTTTTATTGGAGGATGGTATTAGTAATAAATCTATGTGTTGGTAGTGCTTTACTTTTTGAATAATAATTACAGTGATTTTTCAGCCTAATATACTATACAGCAAAACAAGATGAAGGCCTTTCCTATAAATACCTTCTTCTTAAGTTCTAAAGACATGTGTATGAAAACTTGCCATTTGTCTTGAGTTTGCTGTAAAGTGCCCAACCTTCTTGTTTTGCTGGGACTGAGAGGGTTCTATTATAAGGGACTTGCAGTGTAAAGCCAAGGGTGATGTCACATTTGATAGTGATGGCTGGAACTGGGCAGCCTTCTTGAGACCATGAAGGATGTTAGTCTAATGGGAAAAGTAATGTGCTGCAAAAAGCAGAACAGAAAAATGGAAAGAACCCGGGACTTTGATGACTTCAGGGAGTCGATTCTTGAGTTGCTCTTCGTTGAAACATTTGTTCCTGTGAGATAACTATTTACTATTTGGTCATTTTGTGGTCATCTGTCAGGACAGATGTATATGTTGAGTTAAAGCTCAATGTCAGTATGCTGTTTGGGATTCAGAGCTCATGCATTATTGATATTAAAACTACTGATACTGATACTTGCGATTTCAACATCGTTTTGTGACATAGTTTTTCTTTGTAAAGGAGGTCTTTGGATCAGTGTTTGTAAAAATTAACTCACTGAGTTGTTCAGTCTTCTATGTCTTCATTGCTTTCAACAACCACTGGTTGTTGATAGTGGGCCAACACTTATGTTAGGTTCTGAGAATACGAAAATAATTATTGGCTATATCCTGCCTCTGAGGCTCAGAGGCAGTTCAGGGGAGGAGACAGAGACACAAACAACTATAGTGATGCCGGTGATAGAACAAGAAAAGTGACATGGGCTTGCAGAGAAGAAACCAAATAATTTCTAAGGGTTGGACAGGGGAAATGTGAAGGGGTTGGAATTAGCGAAAAAAAAAAATTCTAGAAAGAGAGCCAAAGGAAGAAGAAGAGAAGAGCATTTTAGGGTGCACAAAATGTGGGAGCAATGTGTGGGAGATGAAGACACAGAATTTTTGGAGAGAGCAAGCAGTGGTGAGGGATGTGCTACAATGAGAGATGAGGTTGGCAACATTAGGTCGAACCAGCCTCTGAAGAGCTTTGAATGCTAGGCTAAAGATTTTGGATTTTAATTATGTTATAAGCCTCTTAATGAATAAAAATTATGTGACTTTCATAAGGGTTTATCTTACCCTTCAATAAAGATTGTATTCAGCTCTATAAACAGGACGTATGGATATCAATTACATTTTATTGATTCAGAAAAAATAATTATAAATTATTTTGGAAGTGACGTACTCTTCTTTTTTCCCCCATTTCCTTTTTCTCCTCCTCCTCTTATTCTTTCTTTTAAGCAAATCTGGGTTTTATATATTGATTTTATTTAGAATTTTTTTGCTTCATTTCAAAACTAGATATTCAACCGATTCTCATGAGTCCAAATTCAATTGGAAAATATTTTCTCTCTACAGGACAGTAATTTAGCATCAAAAACCCACAGCTGGTTTTATATAGCTATTGATCTTTTAGATTTAAGGTACAATTTCCTGTCTAAAAAGTATTTAGTGATGGTATAATTACCTTTAAAATATTATATATGAGATTACATTCATGATAGTGCTCTTCAAATAGAGTATCAGGGTATACTGTGAAACCAGCTGGAGAACAGATCCTTGGTAGATATGCTACATAGGGTAAAACTTTGAAAGCGTCTTAGAGTTTGTTTTGTTCTAGGAATCTTAATGCAATTTTAATACCATTGTTAGTTTAATTTTTTTGTTGAATGATAAAAATCAGGAGAAATGGTTTAGTTGAACTTAAAAAAAATATACTTTCACCAACAATATAAGCAATTTATGACTTCCGTTTTTGAGATGGAGTCTTGCTCTGTTGCCCAGGTTGGAGTGCAGTGGCATAATCTCAGCTCACTGCAACCTCCACCTCCTGGGTTCAAGCAATTCTCCTGCCCCGGACTCTCAAGTAGTTGGAACTACAGGTGCCTACGAACACGCCTGGCTAATTGCTAATTTTTGTATTTTTAATAGAGATGAGGTTTTGCCATGTTGGCCAGGATAGTCTTGAACTCTTGACATCAAGTGATCCACCTGCCTCAGCCTCCCAAGTCCTGGGATTTTAGGTGTGTGCTGTTGTGCCCGCCCACAATTTATGACATCTTTTTTTATATTTATTGGGGTTAGGTATATACACTATCATAAACTTAGTGTAAGGAAATGCTCTTGGAGCAGGCAGAAAGGTAAGAGTCAAATGTCTATAGCAGACAGTACAGTGTTACACATGACATGGTTCTAATTTCCTCTTCTTCATAACTCCTGTGGAAGTATGTGCTGTTTATCAGTGAAATCCCAATCACTTTCTTCATAATTCTCTGGTGTCAAAAGTCTCTGGCAAACACATGAACTTTAGCTGCTGAGTTGGTGTAAACTCCTCGTGGAAGGCGATGCTCCTGAGTGCTTGCACATAATTACACAATGATGTGGTTTTGAGAATTTTCGAAACAGTCTATTTTAAATTTGGCTTTTCCAGAGCAATTCTTTACTCTCTGGCAGTAATTTATCAAATTCACATTAGACAAACAAATGTTAGAAATAGGAATCCTAAGAGCATCTTGGCCCTCATATCTAAGCCTTGTAACTATATCTGTGGTTGGTCTATAGATCAAGCTTTGAAGATACACAAGGAATAAAACGATGTCCCTTGGAGATCAGAGTCAATGCTTGTAACTGGGCTTGGATGCTTGTTAGAAGCCACATTCTATTGCAGAATTAAAAGGGACTGACTGGCTCTGGGCAGTACAAATAAAACCCAGGGCCAGAAAAGAAAGTCTGTATCATAGAATTAGGGGGAAATTACGACAAACACGAAATTCAGTATAAAATGCAAGCTCAGGGAGATAATGACAAAAGAAGGGCTCAAACATTCTTTTTATGCAGAAATTAAGACCAACGCAGAATACAAGCCAATCGTAGTATTTTTCCCCGTGAATAAGAGTTTTAGTACTAATCCAGCCACCTCATTTGGCGGATGAGATAACTCAAGGAGGCTGTGGCCTATCTTTGTTTCATAACTGGAGTGGAATCAGAAACATTTCTCTTATTTAGTACTTTCCTTCTATGAGTACTTTGGGAGGGCACCGTGGGGGTGTGTGAGAGAGAAGTGATGGGGTCTGAAGACAGATTGGGTTTGAATACTGGTTCTGTCATCTTAGCCACAATCCCCTCTTCTGCAAAATGAGAATAACAATAGTGTTAAATGAAGTTTAGCCTGAAGCTGCCTCCTTACATATTTTTAGTTTGGCCCACAGATTTCTCTGTATATCATGGACTATAACCTAAGTGAACCTGTAAAAAGACTGTAGCCTACTCTTGTGCCAAACACCAAGTTTTGGCCAATCAAATGTGGCCAATTGTTCAAACCCTGTTCAAATAAGGCAAATGCCTAGCTATAACCAATTCTGCTCTTTCTGGACCTCACTTCCATTTTCTGTATGTCACTTTCTTTTTTTGTTTTTGAGATAGGTTTTTGCCATGTTGGCCAGGCTGGTCTTGAACTCCTGACCTTAGCTGATCCGCCCGCCTCGGCCTCCAAAGTGCTGGGTTTACAGGCTTGAGCCACTGTGCCTGGCTGTCACTTTCCTTTTTCTGTCCGTAAATCTTCCACCATGTGGCTGCGCTGGAGCCTCTGAGGCTGCTCTGGCTCAGGAGGCTGCCCAATTTGTGAATCATTCTTTGCTCAGCTAAACTCTTTTAAATTTATTTTGGCTAAAGCTTTTCTAACAGTAGCTTTAACAATTTTTTTTTGGTAAAGTTCTGTGAAAATTAAATGAACTGATGATTGTGGAATTCTTGGTATAGGACATGACATAATAAAGTGACCACTAATGCTATTAATAAGAGGCAAGACTTCATAACTTTGTAATTCAAGATCGAGGTGGAGATAGCAGCAGAGATGTCAGGTGAGAAGGGCAAATGACTCTTGCTCTAAAGTTCGGAGGGACTTGCAGGGATATTGGGGGCATCTTACAAAGAACACAAAGAATGCCCCTTCTCAAAATTTCTGTCTGGAATTGCTAATTATGGGCATTTCTTTACATAGAGTATTGAGCCTCCAGAATTAGGAAGGGTAATCAATAAACAATCAGATTGGGTTGTCTGGGGAAGAGGGAGATGAGGGAACAATCTGGAACACAGCAGACCCTGGAATACTGGGCAAAGAATCAGGGAAATGTATGGAAAAGCAGAGGGCTCATTCTGGAGCTCAGATGAGCAGAGATGGGAACCTCTCTCGACTTTAAATCCTTTTTCAGAAGAGGCAGAGATTGACTGAAATTATTTATTCCCACTAAAGGAAACAGGAAAGCAAGTAAAGTGATCTATCTATTATTTACTCCATCTCAGATAATTGGGAGTAGGTGGTTCTATCTACAAGGATTTAGCTGGAAGTGCTATTGATCCATGAGTCACATGAATATTCAAAAGTATCAGAGGGATGAAGCCTTGGCCAGTCTCTTTGTTGAGACTTCATGGTGGCTGCTAATGCAAAAGGGAAATGCTATCTGCATTTCTAAAGGATTGCAAAAGCAGTTTTATGATTTGGGCTTGTTCTCCCATCATTCTCATTTTTTGTTTGTTTGTTTTTCATCATTCTTATTTTAATTATAGGATACTTGCTGAGAAAGAACTGCATAAGGAAGGGCGCTTCCACCCTCTCCTCCACCAAAGGGAATTGTAATTAAGAGCAGATTGACAGGACAAGAAGGTGATTAAATCCTAGGCTCAAAGCCTTGCTCCCCTGACACTCTTGACGGAAGCACTTCCTCCAACTTTAACTTTTCTCTGTGTGTTGGTATGTTAACCTCTCTGATCAGCACCATCTTTATAATAACCAAGAGTAGGAGAATTGCAGTATTTATTTTCAGTTGAACTAAACTAGAGCTGCAGATTTTCAATTTACTGGTTGGGAAGCTGAAGACAAAATTGATTTAAAGTATTCATTTTCCATTTGAATTTAGGTTTTGCCATAGTTTTACAAGGTCCAAAATACTTGAACTTCTGCCATGTTTAAGAAATTCAGAGAAAGCATTGCATGCTTTGTATTTTAGAGAACTTAGTGGATTCACATTGCAGGAAGGATAAACATCAATATTTTTTTTTTCTTTATTTACCACAAAGTAGTAGGAGCTGGTTAACTCCCACCTTAGTGTTCAAAAACTAAAGACCAATGTGACAAAGCCATTAAAAGGGAGTGGGAATTTATTATAAGTATTTATTTTTATTTTTATTTATTTTTTTATTGCATTTTAGGTTTTGGGGTACATGTGAAGAACATGCAAGATTGTTGCATAAGTATTTTTAAGATTGAAAAATCACTTTAAAAAGCATTCAGCTAAAAAAGATTCCTTTCTTGCTATAAATTAATATGTAGATCTCAGAAACTGTCATAAGTGCCAGCAGTATTTTTTATTTGAGTTTATAATAGTTGCAAATTCTAATGACGTTCATTTTCTTTGAAACTGACATGATTTGACACTTGCGCAACTGCTGACTTTAGCAAATTGGTAACTATTTCCAGTATTAATAATAAACATTTAAAATCACCAATTGAAAGAAGGCATTGAAGGGTATATTAAGCAAAAGTTTTTAAGCATTCTTCTGGAATCATTTAAAAATTAACTTTTTATAGGGACTTCATTTTTAATATTTGACTAAAGCAATTTAAAAATTTAAATAAAATTCTTTTTAAAGCTGGAGTCATGAAGAAGATTGGTTCTGAGTGTCATAAACTGGCTGAAGCATAAATCTTCACAAAGTGGTGTTTGAAATGAACACTATGGTAACTCAGTTCGGACAGCCCAACCCAATCATAAATCTTAAGACCCAACCCAGGATCTTCCTATGCATAATGGGCTCTAGTGTTTCACAGTTCTATTAGTAAATCTTGGTAGAGGCTTTTGAACATTCTGGCAGACTCATATCCCTGTACCTCACTTCTGCATTCGATGTACAACTTTTGTGTTAAACAGGTGCCCCTGTGCTGGGAAGAAGTTAACCACATCCTTAGTTATAGTAATGTTCTCTGCGATGTATGTTGGGGCCATATAAGTGGCCACTCTTCCTGGTACCTTACTGCATACATGTGTTAGTTTTCTTGTTCTAGACATTCCAGGCTAAATTGCACCATTTCTATTATGCCATTTGAAGTTATTGACTGAGCCATAGTTTCTACTTCTCAGATATATAGTGTGATTTAAGGCCAATTAATACTTTAGGAAGTTGCACCCATTGTCCTAGCATCTGCAGCTAACTATTATACTTTTCTTTTGTGAGAGTATTAGCGTCAAAACCAGTCCAGACACTGTTCATGTCTGCCAAATGGATGGTGAGACAGGAGGTCAGACTGAATTAATTTGCACAGTTTCCCATCTGGCGTCTGATTCATTCTGTGAGGCTGCTGGAAACAAAGGAGGTCTGCAGATGACTGCTACTAAAACATGACCATAAGTATATGTTTTCTACCAAAGGATGTCAATGTGAACAGTGACATTGCCCGTGGCTCTACCCTATGTTTGTGAAGAGGCCTGATTTGTAAATGCCTGTGGTCTAACAGGTCTAATCTTTCTGACAGCAAAGATTGTCAAACACTGGCACAGGTTGGTAAAAGAGATGGTAGCTTGCTTTAATACTATACACACATATTTATGGGAGAGATTATAAACTATTCCAATTGGAGATAGAGAGTCTTGAATCTTGAATAAGATAGAAGGCTCTCTAGGGAGCTTTAAACCATAATGTCAAAAATTAGAGGTAGTAAGTATTTTTTCCACTGAAGCACCCCCTAGTCATGGTAAATCCATGAATGCAGTGACACTCTCTAACCCTGAATTGTACTGTCTGAAGTCCAGATATTCTTTGATTTCACTGTATATTTTAGGACTCTGTTTCTTTTGATTGAAACCCACTCCTCATCCTTCAAGAGAATTCTTTACTGTCTGACAATTAAAAGTCAGTCATGCTTATTTTATTTAGTAAACGCATTCATTTTTAAAAATCAAAGTTTTCATGACAGCATCAGTGGACTTAACTGGTTACGTCTGTTAAAAGTAGCTTTAATGTTAACAAGGGCAAGAAAAAAATGCTCAATATTACAAATCTTTTGGGAAATGCTAATCTAAACAGTAATGAGATCCTATCCACTAGGATGGCTATTATTGAAACATAACAAAATAAGACAAAAAAAATGGCCAGGCACAATGGCTGATGCCTGTAACCTGGGCACTCTGGGAGGTTGAGGAGGGTGGATCACCTGAGGTCGGGAGTTTAAAACTAGCCTGACCAACATGGAGAAACCCTCTTTCTACTAAAAATACAAAAAATTAGCCGGACATGGTGGTGCATGCCTATAATTCCAGTTACTGGAGAGACTGAGGCAGAAGAATTGCTTGAACCCAGGAGGTGGAGGTTGTGATGAGCTGAGACTGCGCCATTGTACTCCAACGTGGACAACAAGAACCAAAAAAAAAAAAATTAGGAAACAACAAGAGTTGGCAAGGATGCCAACAAACTGAAATTCTTGTGTACTGTTGGTGGGAATGCATAAAGGTACAGCTGCAATGGAAGACAATATTGTGGTTCCTCAAAAAAGTCAATGGAATTAATGTATGATTCAGAAATTTCGCTTCTGGATATTTATCAAAAGGATTGAAAGCAGGAATTGGAAGAGGTATTTGTACACCTATGTTCATAGCAGCATTATTATAGTATCCAAAAAGTGGAAGCAGCTCATGTGTCTACTGATGAACAAACCAAATGTAGATACATGTACAAGGGGATATTATTCAGCCCTAAAGAAAGAAACTATGATACATGCTACAACATGGATGAATGTTGAAAACATAAAAGTGAAATAAGTCAGATATTAAAGAACAAATATTGTATGATTCCACTCCAGTCAAATTTACAGAAAGCAGAATACAGGTTACGGTCACCCAGGGTGGAAGGCAGTGGAGAGTGGGGAGCTATTGTTTAATGGGTGCAGAGTTGCAGGTTAGGAGATGAAAGTTTCTGAGATTGATGTCAGTGGTGGTTGTTCCACATTATGAATATATTCAATGCCACTGAATAGTACTTTGAAAAATGACTAAAAGGGTAAATTTTTTACAAGTAGCTTTGAGGATCATTCAGAGTTAGAAAAAGAATGAACTTTTCAGTTAGTGAATCTAGATTGGATCTTGATTATGATTGACTTTGACTTTGACTGGGACCCCTTCTTGCATAAGCCACTTTCAAGGTACTGAGAGAGCCTCTAGCGACACGTTCATCGAGTCACATATTTTTAAAAATTTGCAAAAACAAGCTGTTTCATCTCAGTTGATAAGGTCATTTTCTCTTTCCACTTGCCTTTCCCTCCCTTATACTTTTTCTCACTTCAAATGCTTTTGGAAGGGCAGCCAGCAATTTTGGGATATAGCTAAGAAGCTGAGGGAGGAATGTATTTAATGTAGTTTTAGAAGGGTGTGTTTATGGGCTTTCGTATGTTGGTCAGCTATTGCTAGTCCACTATAGGATTGACTGAGGAATGTTCCCTGGACTAACTCACCTCACCGGGCGTAGTAAAGAGAGGTTTGGGGCTGGAGGTCCTGTGGCAAAAAACATTTTATGGTGCCTGGTATGGAAAATATCTGAGTGGAACCAGAGGCACGAACCATTTACAATTCAAAGAGAATCTAAGATGAGTCACTGAGTAAGGCTTGAAAAGCTCTGAAATCTTGCAGATCATATTAAAAAGAAACTTGATGAAAATCTTCCCAATTTGACAAGAATCCAAAAAACTTATGTGACATTACAAAATAGAGTTGTGAAGGTAAAAGAAACTTTTCTAAACTATCAATGACAAAAGCAAATTTGACCAATTCTGGCATATATCAACAAGGAAGTTGAGTGAGGAATGTATTTAATTTAGTTTTAGAGGGGTATATTTATGTGCTTCTATATATTGGTTTTTATTTTTCTGTATATGCTTTTATATATTGGTAGCCCAGTATAGGATTGACTTCAAGGAATGTTTCCTTGGCTAACTCATCTCATCAGGTTTAAGCTGAGAAAAATATGTAGGATTATATTTCTATTCTTTTCATAGAAGATATTACTAAATCACAGTGATAGAAAAGATTAAGGAATATGCACATAAAATTTTGGGAAAATGTATAATAAAAGTTGAGAGTTAAGTCATGAAAACATATTGTTTTACTAGGTTTTAGGACCTTTTGGTTTATTTATTTTTATTAATTTTATTTTTTATTTTTTGAGACGGAGTCTCCCTCTGTCACTGGAGTGCAGTGGCGCCATCTCGGCTCACTGCAACCTCCACCTCCGGGGTTCAAGCAATTTTCTGCCTCAGCCCCCTGGGTAGCTGGGATTACAGTGTCCACCACCACACCAGGCTAATTTTTGTATTTTTAGTAGAGATGGAGTTTTACCATCTTGGCCAGGCTGGTCTTGAACTCCTGACCTCATGATCCACCTGCCTCAACCTCCCAAAGTGCTGGGATTACAGGTGTGAGCCACTGTGCCTGGCCTGGTTTATTTTTAAAAGTTGTAATTCAGAGAGGAATAAGCAGAAGTCAGAGACTCAAAAGCCAGTGAGGGTGGATGGGGCTTGAGGATTGAAAAACTTACCTGTTGGGTATGATGTTCACTGTTCCAGTGATGGGTGCTCTAAAAGCACAGACTTCACCAGTAGGCAATATCTGCATATAACAAAACTGCATTTGTGGGCACTGCAGAACTCTCTGGAAATGTCATGATTGGGCTTTAGAGATAAAATGCCTTTGCCATTCCCCCAAATTGGAATATATCTTCCCCCAAAAACCAACCAACCAAACAAACTGCATTTGTATCTTTGAACCTATAAAAATAAAAAATATTAAGTTGTAGTTTTTTTCTCATTTTAAGTATACATGCACTTTCATATCTACTTTTATATTTATGATTTTGTATTCCATGAAGTGCCAAAAATTATAAAAAAAAGAAAGAAACCTTCAGGCTCCATGAAACCTGGATCTAATCTAGTTTGGGACTTAGGATAATTTTGCTCTGAATTTATTTTCTGAGGCTTTGAAAATCAGTAATTATACTATTAAAAAGAGCTATTATGAGCACAAAATTAGGTGGTATGGGTGAGTTTCTGGTACATAGCAGGGTTTCTATAAATGCTTATTTTCTTTTCTCTCATCTGAACTATGATGGCATAAATTTATGATATTAACATTGGCTTTCATATTTTTTCTACCTGGTTACATATTTTTATCTCTCCAAATCCATCCTGAGTTCATTACTCTCCCACCTGGCTCCTGCCTGTGGCCTCTTCCTCCCCGAATCCATCTTTGTCTGCTGCCATGGTGATTTTTCAGAAAGTCAGACCAGATCTGAGTTAAAAATCTGACCTGCTTAAAAATCTTTAATGACTCCCTTTGACCAGAGATAAAGTTGAAATGCCTCCCTGTAGAATTTATGGTTTGTAATTTAAGGTTTTGACTCAGCTGGGGAACAGAGGCGGCTTCCCAAGGTAGAGGGCTCTCGAGTCACAGGGCAGCGGGAGTTGTCCAGGCTGGCAGTGGGCTGGGCCTGGAAAAAGGTGCCTTCCACTGCTACAAGTGCATAGAGCCCCTTCAGAGGCTGCAAGCAGTTGGTTCTGGCTGGTATATGAATCTAACGTGGAGAAGTGGCAAATGTGTGGCCGGAAGAGACTGCCAAGGAGCCTTCCATGATTGGCCTTGACTAGCTTGCTAAGGAATTTGGTGCTCATCTTGAACACCAGGAAGAGAGGTGAAAAAACTTAAAGTCTGTCTTTCCCCATCCTGACCTTCCAAGTCTTACCTGTATCTGTGACGGCTAAATTGGTGTAACAGCTTTGCTGGACCATGGTTCCTATATGTTTGGTCAAACAGTATTCTAGATGTTTCTGTGACGGTGATTATGGGAGGAGTGGGGAGGATTAATGCTTAAATCAGTAAGTAGACTTTGAGTACAGCAGATGACCCTCCCTGAAGTAGTGGGCCTCAACTAATCAGTTGCAGGTCTTAAGAAATAGACTGAGATCTAAGCAAGAAGGAATTCTGCCAGAAGACTGCATTTTGACTGGAAGTGCTTCTCTTCCTTGAGTCTCTAGCCTACCCTGCAGATTTTGGACTTGCCAATCCCCACAATAAAGTGAGCCAGTTCCTTACAATACACCTCTCTCTCAACGCACACACACATGCACATACGCACATTCTATTGGTTCTGTTTCTCTGCAGATCCCTGACTAATATACCATCCTCCGGTCCAATTCAAATATTATACTGTTTGTAGAATCCTCTAGCTCCAAGTTAGTCATTCTCTACCAGGGTACCCCTGCAACATTTTCTACATAATATCGTTCAAGGCTCAGTGCATGAGTGATGTTTATTTACATCTGTATCTCCCTCAACATGGTGAGCAGCCTGGGAACCAGGTCTCATCCATCAGTGAAGACCCTGTGACTAACTGTAGCTGGTACAAAAAAGGATGCCTAATAAATATTAATTGAATGAATGAAAAAAAAAATAGAAGGGATGAAGGACAGTGTATAGCTGTAGTTTCCACAGAGAGTATGATGCAGGGTACTAATAGGTGATCAGTGAATATCCATGATATCCATGTTGATACCATAGGCAACTATGAGCCACATTACTATGAGCCAGACATGATTCCAGGTTCTAAAAATACCATAGAACCTGAAAGGCTCACACACATGTATTTTTATTACATTAGGGGGGCTGGGCGCTGTGGCCCACGCCTGTAATCCCAGCACTTTGGGAGGCCGAGGCGGGTGGATCACGAGGTCAAGAGATCGAGACCATCCTGGCCAACATGGTGAAACCCTGCCTCTACTAAAAAATACAATAATTAGCTGGGCGTGGTGGCACGCACCTGTAGTCCCAGCTGCTTGGGAGGATGAGACAGGAGAATTGCTTGAACCTGGGAGGCAGAGGTTGCAGTGAGGTGAGATAGTGCCACTGCACTCCAGCCTGGTGCCTGGTGACAGAGCGAGATTCTGTCTCAA